>NC_056430.1:22143198-22447365 GCF_018296145.1 Oncorhynchus tshawytscha | reverse complement strand
AGACAACCCAGCAAACCAAAATTGGTTCTGTGAAAGTTACCAGAACATTGGTTAGGTCACAGGTATGGCAAATGTTCTCATAGCACAAAAACTACCCAGTTGTGCTGATGATTATACATTTTTTGTATAAAACATTTGCCTGATGTTGCAAGAATGTTCCTAGAACATATTTAATCTGTTCTTTAAAGGTTCCCAGAATGTTTCATTAGGTTGTGGGAACAGTCTGGTGAGAACATTGTGGGGACATCACAAAAGATATGTTCCCAAAATTGTCCAGTTACACTCCTTAGAATAATTTACCATTTCTCTCCAGAATGAACATTGATTTGCATTGTAGGTGATATAGAGAAACATGGCATTTAAATTCTTGGACAATTGAACAGCATTTCATCATTCAAACAGATCCATATTTTTTTTACACTTTATATGTTGACAATCTGCATGTGGGGTTTTGAACCTGTAATGTTAAGTTCCCAAGCCAGGTATTTTATCCTCTAAGCCACCAGGGGAGCTCATTCTCATCTTCTTTTTACTGTATATAGCCTTGTTAGACATAACTAACCCAGGGAAAGACTGGTAACTGGGTTATTCACCATCACTTCCTCCATCCACTTTAGATGCTGCTCACAACCGGGCCCATATTTATAAAGTATCCAAGGCTATAAATGCTGATCTAGGATCACTTTTGCTTTTCAGATCATGAAATATTAGACAGGGGAGGACCATGTCAAGTGTCTCCAAGTTGGGATTATATCGGGTGTGTTTTAAAAAGTTGAACAGTCCATTTATTTTTACAGTTAGTATAAATTCTGCATTTGTGACTGGATTTATAAATATGGGCATCCTCTCTTTTAGTAGATTACATTTGCAACTCAATTTCCAGTAGTTTTTTTTTTCAAAAGAAACATGGTCAAAGAGTATGTGGAACTGAACCTGCAATCATCAGCCAGATGATTAACCTCTGCACCACCAAGGGATAGCTGTGATACTGCAGTCGGAAAGGGCTTCCTTTAAATAATTTGTATCCTTGGTTATTCATAAACTCCTTTAAATACAGGCTCAGAACCAACTTCAGACTAAATGAGAAATCAAATGTTTTCAAAACACATACAAATGCATCCCACAACCTAATGAAACATTTTGAGAGCCTTTAAAGAACAGACTAAATGTGTTCTGGGAACATTCTTGCAACATTCTGGAGATTGTTTTATTTAAACATTGTATAATCATCACCACGACTGGACAGTTTTTGTGTTATGAGAACGTTTGATGCAACCTAACAAATGTTCTGGGAACTTTCACAGAACCAATTTTGGCTTGCTGGGAAAACATTACTGGTATGTTGTGTTATTACATTATTGGACAGCTGTTGTCGAAGCTACTCTTCCTGGGGTCCACACAAAAACATAAAACACAATAAGTAACAAAACACTGATACACTGATAGACATGTACAGTCACAGAAATGTAAAATGCAACGATGTACAAACAATACGACAAAATAATAATGTGTGTGTAGATAGTGTGTGTTTGTGTGTCACAGTACCTATTGTGGCATGAGATAATTTTGCTGTTTGTATCAGGTATGCAGTTAAGGCCCAGATGCAGACCACGTCGAATAAACATATTTCAACAGGGGCAGGCGATAGACAGGTCAAGGCAGGCAGGGGTCAGCAAACCAGAGGAGGGGCAACGGTACCAGACGGCAGGCGGGCTCAGGGTAAGGCAGAGGTCAGTAATCCAGAGGAGGGGCAACGGTACCAGACGGCAGGCAGGCTCAGGGTAAGGCAGAGGTCAGTAATCCAGAGGAGGGGCAACGGTACCAGACGGCAGGCGGGCTCAGGGTAAGGCAGAGGTCAGTAATCCAGAGGAGGGGCAACAGTACCAGACGGCAGGCGGGCTCAGGGTAAGGCAGAGGTCAGTAATCCAGAGGAGGGGCAACAGTACCAGACGGCAGGCGGGCTCAGGGTAAGGCAGAGGTCAGTAATCCAGAGGAGGGGCAACAGTACCAGACGGCAGGCGGGCTCAGGGTAAGGCAGAGGTCAGTAATCCAGAGGAGGGGCAACAGTACCAGACGGCAGGCGGGCTCAGGGTAAGGCAGAGGTCAGTAATCCAGAGGAGGGGCAACAGTACCAGACGGCAGGCGGGCTCAGGGTAAGGCAGGCATGCTCGGAGTCGGGACAGGCAAGGGTCAAAACCAGGAGGGCAAGAAAACTGTTTTAACTGTTGTTAAAATGGCGCTGGGAGAAATGGCAGCAGTTTTACAACCAATTGTGCTACTATGTGGTTTATTTTCAAGTTATTTGTAACTTATTTTGTACATAATGTTTCTGCAATCGTATCTTACAGCAGAAAAAGAGCTTCTGCACATCAGGACAGCGATCACTCATCTCAGGTTAGACAAAGATTTTTTTCCACAACAAAGACGACGCACAAGACATTCTCCAAACACCCCACAGGACCGACATCCCCGTTATTTGCAAGAGGAAGCGACGCAAGTACAGAGGACAAAGAGCCGGATGCCTGGTCAGGACCCGGCGAAGGCGACTGGGAAAGCTGCCGTTACCGTCAATACTACTCGCCAACGTGCAATCAATGGACAATGAATTAGACGAGGTACGATCACGAATATCCTACCAGCGGGACATTAAAAACTGTAATACCCAATGTTTCACGGAATCGTGGCTGAATGACGACATGGATATTCAGCTAGCGGGATACACGCTGCACCGGCAAGATAGAACAGCACACTCCGATAAGACGAGGTAGGGGGGGGTCTGTGAATATTTGTAAACAACAGCTGGTGCACAAAATCTAAGGAAGTCTCTAGATTTTGCTCTCCTGAAGTAGAGTATATTGTGATAAATTGCCGGCCACACTACTTGCCTAGAGAGTTTTCAGCTATACTTTTCGTGGCTGTTTATTTACCACAGACAGATGCTGGCACTAAGGCCGCACTCAGTCATCTGTATAACGAAATAAGCAAACAGGAAACCACTCACCTAGAGGTGGCACTCCTAGTGGCCGGAGACTTTAATGCAGGGAACTTAAATCAGTTCTACCAAATTTCCATCAACATGTTAAATGTGCAACCAGAGGGGAAAATAATTATAGATCACCTGTACTCCACACACAGAGACGTGTACAATGCCCACCCTCCATTTCGTAAATCCGACCACAACTCTACCCTCCTGATTCCTGCTTACAAGCTCAAATTAAAGCAGGAAGCACCAGTGACTCGGTCTATAAAAAAGTGGTCAGATGAAGCAGATGCTAAACTACAGGACTGTTTTGCTATCACAGACTGTGATACGAGGACGTAGTCTCCACAGTGACTGTACGTACATACCCCAACCAGAAGCCATGGATTACAGGCAACATTCGCACTGAGCTAAAGGGTAGAGCTGCCGCTTTCAAGGTGCGGGACACTAACCAAGGAAGCTTACAAGAAATCCTGCTATGCCCTCCGACGAACCATCAAACAGGCAAAGCGTCAATACAGGGCTAAGATTGAAACATACTACACCGGCTCCGAAGCTCGTCTTATGTGGCAGGGCTTGCAAACTATTATAGACTACAAAGGTAAGCACAGCTGCGAGCTGCCCAGTGACACGAGGCTACCAGACGAGCTATATCACTTCTATGCTCGCTTCGAGGCAAGCAACACTGAGACATGCATGAGAGCATCAGCTGTTCCGGACGACTGTGTGGTCACGCTCTCCATAGACGACGTGAGTAAGACCTTTAAACAGGTCAACATACACAAGGCTGCGGGGCCAGATGGATTACAAGGACGTGTGCTCCGGGCATGTGCTGACTAACTAGCAGGTGTCTTCACTGACATTTTCAACATGTCCCTGATTGAGTCTGTAATACCAACATGTTTCAAGCAGACCACCATAGTCCCTGTGCCCAAGAACACAAAGGCAACCTGCCTAAATGACTACAGACCTGTAGCAATCACGTCCGTAGCCATGAAGTGCTTTGAAAGGTTGGAAATGGCTCACATCAACACCCCTATCCCAGAAACCCTAGACCCACTCCAATTTCCATACCACCTAAACAGATCCACAGATGATGCAATCTCTATTGCACTCCACACTGCCCTTTCTCACCTGGACAAAAGGAACACTTATGTGAGAATGCTATTCACTGACTACAGCTCAGCGTTCAACACCATAGTGCCCTCAAAGCTCATCACTAAGCTACGGATCCTGGGACTAAACACCTCCCTCTGCAACTGGATCCTGGACTTCCTGATGGCCTGCCCCCAGGTGGTGAGGGTAGGTAGCAACACATCTGCCACGCTGATCCTCAACACTGGAGCTCCCCAGGGGTGCGTGCTTAGTCCCCTCCTGTACTCCCTGTTCACCCACGACTGCATGGCCAGGCACAACTCCAACACCATCATTAAGTTTGCAGACGACACAACAGTGGTAGGCCTGATCACAGACAACGACGAGACAGCCTATAGGGAGGAGGTCAGAGACGTGGCCGTGTGGTGCCAGAGTAACAACCTATCCCTCAATGTAACCAAGATTAAGAAGATGATTGTGGACTATAGGAAAAGGAGCACCAAGCATGTCCCCATTCTCATCGACGGGGCTGTAGTGGAGCAGGTTGAGAGCTTCAAATTCCCTGGTGTCCACATTAACAACAAACTAGATTGGTCCAAACACACCAAGACAGTCGTGAAGAGGGCACGACAAAGCCTATTCCCCCTCAGGAAACTAAAAAGATTTGGCATGGGTCCTGACATCCCCAAAAGGTTCTATAGCTGCAACATCGAGAGCATCCTGACTGGTTGCATCATTGCCTGGTACGGCAATTGCTCGGCCTCTGACCGCAAGGCACTACAGAGGGTAGTGCGTACGGCCCAGTACATCACTTGGGCTAAGCTGCCTGCCATCCTGGACCTCTACACCAGGCGGTGTCAGAGGAAGGCCCTCAGAATTGTCAAAGATCCCAGCCACCCCAGTCATAGACTGTTCTCTCTACTACCGCATGTCAAGTGGTACCGGAGTGCCAAGTCTAGGTGTTACGTTCCCCAGTTTCTGTGTTGTGGTTTGTGTATTTGTGAGTGTGTGTTTCAGGAAATGGCTTCCTGAAATTCTCCCCAAGCAGCGGATTGGTCGGCTCCCATTGATGATTGGAGAGCTGACCCCGCCCCCTGGTCAGGACGCAACTGTCTTCAATACCAACTCCTTCTGAAGCTATATAAGCCAGTGTTCTGTTGCTCAGAAGAGAGATGAGGCTGATTAGTGTGTCCCGTGTTGGTTGAGATGATTGCTGAGAGAGGAGGGTGATGTCCCGTGTTGGTTGAGATGATTGCTGAGAGAGGAGGGTGATGTCCCGTGTTGGTTGAGATGATTGCTGAGAGAGGAGGGTGATGTCCTGTGTTGGTTTTTGCTGAGACAGGTTTTTGTTAAGTACTTTGTAGCTGCTGCTTCTAAGGTATGTGTGTCCCCATGAGGCAGTGTTTTTGATTATTGAAATGGTTTGATATTCTGTTTCATTTGATCCCAGGGGGAAGGGGAAGGCACCTTGGGAGTGCTTAGGCAAGAGGCCTGCGGGCATACATATACCCGTAGTATATACTCTGTCTATGCTAGAAGTCCTGGGTGGACCACCCCCTTGTATTTTGGTTAGTGTGCTAGTTAGGTAAGTTGTGGGTAGGAGAGGGGGTTTTGCTATTTACGTTCAGCCCCTTTCCCCTAACATTACCGTGTGACTGAATAAATTCCCTGTAAACGGTAATTCTCTGCCTTTTGTCATCCTTACTCGCACCTACAGTCCCATACCTCTTTCACTCCACGGAGAGTTTAGTTGTAGCAGGGTGTTGCGTTCCCTCTTTCGAGAGGCGTATGTAACACTAGGACAAAAAGGCTTCTCAACAGTTTTTACCCCCAAGCCATAAGACTCCTGAACAGATAATCAAATGGCTACCCGGACTATTTGCATTATTCCCCCCCCCCACCCTCTTTTTACACTGCTGCAACTCTCTGTTTATCATATACGCATAGTCACTTACTATACATTCATGTACATACTACCTCAATTGGGCCGACCAACCAGTGCTCCAGCACATTAGCTAACCGGGCTATCTGCGTTGTCCCGCCACCCACGACCCCCTCTTTTACACTACTGCTACTCTCTGTTCATCATATGTCTTGTCACTTTAACCATATCTACATGTACATACTACCTCAATCAGCCTGACTAACCGGTGTCTGTATGTAGCCTCGCTAGTTGAATAGCCTCGCTACTTTTATAGCCTGTCTTTTTACTGTTTTATTTCTTTACTTACCTATTGTTCACCTAACACCTTTTTTGCACTATTGGTTAGAGCCTGTAAGTAAGCATTTCACTCTACACATGTTGTATTTGGCGCACGTGACAAATACAATTTGATTTGTAAAAAGCAGGAGCTGAAACACAATGCTGGTTGACTCAAACAAACAACACGAACCGGTAACAGCCAAACAGTGAACACAGGTAAAAATACACAGGGGATAATGAGGAAGATGGGTGACACCTGGAGGGGGGTGGAGACAATCACAAAGACAGGTGAAACAGATCAGGGTGTGACAGTTTGCTTGAGTCATTGGAGATGGGAGTTCCATGCGATCATGGCTCTGTATAATACCGTGAGTCACAGGAGGTTGGTGGCACCTTTATTGGGAAGGATGGGCTTGTGGTAATGGTTTGAGTGGAATGGTATCAAACACATGGTTTCCATATGTTTGATTCCATTCGCTCCGTTCCGGACATTATGAGCCATCCTCCCCTCAGCAGCCTCCTGTGCTGTGCTTTGACGTGAATTAGTTTTGGACTTGGGGACTGTGAAGAGGCCCCTGGTGATATGTCTTGTGGGGTATGTGCTGTATGGCTGTTAGTTGTATGTTATTTGATTATGCAGATGATTTTCATCATGTTATTTTTCATAATTGAAAGAGAAGCAATTGATCTCTCATCAACACTCAACCAGGAAAGACTGGCATGCATGTTGTTGATGTTAGTTCTGAGCACAACTCCAGTTGAGGTTTAGGTCTTGGAGAATAACTTTTAAGGAATGTTCTGTGGTGGTTGTTTTACGGATGTTGTGCACATAATTGTAGTGAATGCTCAGAGAACATTCCATGGATATTTCATTTATGATGTCAAGCAAAGAGGCACTGAGTTTGAAGGTAGGCCTTGAAAGACATCCACAGGTACACCTCCAATTGACTCAAATTATGTCAATTAACCTATCAGAACGGATGGGGCCACAGTGTCTCCTGACCCCTCCTGTCTCAACCTCCAGTATTTATGCTGTGGTAGTTTGTGTCGAGGGGCTAGGGTCAGCTTGTTATATCTGGAGTACTTCTCCTGTCTTATCCGGTGTCCTGTGTGAATTTAAGTATGCTCTCTCTAATTCTCTTTCTTTCTCTCTCTCTTTCTCTCTCTCGGAGGACCTGAGCCCTAGGACCATGCCTCAGGTCTACCTGGCATGACTCCTTGCTGTTCCCAGTCCACCTGGCCGTGCTGCTGCTCCAGTTTCAACTGTTCTGCCTGCGGCTATGGAATCCTGACCTTTTCACTGGACGTGCTACCTGTCCCAGACCTATTATTTGACCATGCTGGTCATTTATGAACATTTGAACATCTTGGCCATTTCTGTTATAATCTCCACCCGGCACAGCCAGAAGAGGACTGGCCACCCCTCATAGCCTGGTTCCTCTCTAGGTTTCTTCCTAGGTATTGGCCTTTCTAGGGAGTTTTTCCTTGCCAACATGCTTCAACACCTGCATTGCTTGCTGTTTGGGGTTTTAGGCTGGGTTTCTGTACAGCACCTTGAGATATCAGCTGATGTACGAAGGGCTATATAAATCAATTTGATTTGATCAGAAGCTTCTAAAGCCATGACATAATTTTCTGGAATTTTCCAAGCTGTTTAAAGGGACAGTGAAACTTAATGTATGTAAACTTCGGACCCACTGGAATTGTGATACAGTGAATTATAAATGAAATAATCTGTCTGTAAACAATTGTTGGAAAAATGACGTGTCATGCACAAAGGAGATGTCCTAACCGACTTGTCAAAGCTATAGTTTGTTAACAAGAAATTTGTGGAGTAGTTGAAAAATGAGTTTATGTAAACTGACTTCAACTGTCGATAGAGATTTTGTTATCAAAAAAATTATTTGGATGTTATTAGGACATTTTTATCCTAATGTTAGATACAATGTTTTTGGTTGCGTATACACATATTTAGCAGATGTTATTGCGGGTGTAGAGAAATGTTTGTAGCAATGTTAGCTTGTAGCAATGATACATGTCCTTTGGGGTGTGGGGGCAGGGTAAGTGTACGCTGATCTCCTTCATGATATTCTTGACCTTCCTGCGACACCTGGTGATATAGGTGTCCTGGAGGGCAGGCAGTGAGCACCCAATGGTGCGTTTGGCTGACCATACCACCCTCTGTAGATCCTTGTGGCAGTGGAGTTGCGTTACCAGGCCGTGATGTAGCAATATGCTCTCGACGGTGCTCCTGTTGAACACTGCAAATTTCTTCAGCCTCCTGAGGTTGAAGAGTCGCTGCCGTACCTCCTTCACTGCGGTGTGCATGTGGTTTAACCATTTCAGCTCATCGGAGATGTGTACGCCAAGGAACTTTATGAGGTGATGAGGTTGGGGGCGTCCCCAACCTGGTTCCCCTTGAAGTCCACAATCGGCTCCTTTCTTTTGCTGACGATGAGGGAGAGGTTATTTACCTGGCACCACGCTGTCAGAAGGCCTTCCTCCTCTCGTCTTTGTTGGTTATCAGGCCTACTACTGTCGTGTTGTCAGCGAACTTGATGATGAAGTTGGAACTGTATGGTTGTACAGGAGGACTGAAGGTACACCCTTGTGGGCCCCGTGTTGAGTATCAGTGTGGAGGAGGTAATGTTGCCTACTTTCACCACCTGGGGGCGGCCCGTCAGGAAGTCCAGGACCCAGTTGCATAGGGAGGAGTTAGGTCCCAGGGTCGTGTAGCTTTGTGATGAGCTTAGAGGGCACTACGGTATTGAAGGCCAATGTTTTTAATGTTATTTTCGACACATACAACAACACAGAGTTACACATGGAATAAACAAACATACAGTCAATAATACAGTAGCAAAAGTATATATACAGTGTGTGCAAATGAGGTAGGATAAGGGAGGTAAGGCAATAAATAGGCCATAGTGGCAAAGTAATTACAATATAGCATAAACTCAGTGCCTCTTTGCATATATATAAATATATATATGAATGTGCAAGTAGAGATACTGGGGTGCAAAGTAGCTAAATAAATAAATAAAGTATGGGGATGAGGTAGTTGGATGGGCTATTTACATGTGCAGTGATCTGTGAGGTGCTCTGACAACTGGTGCTTAAAGATAGTGAGGGAGATATGAGTCTCCAGCTTCAGTGATTTTTGAAGTTCGTTCCAATCATTGGCAGCAGAGAACTGGAAGGAACGGCGGCCAAAGGAAGAATTGGCTTTGGGGGTGACCAGTGAGATATACCTGCTGGAGTGTGTTGCGGGTGGGTGCTGCTGTGGTGACCAGTGAGCTAAAGCGGGGCTTTACCTAGCGGAGATGTGTAGATGACCTGGTGCCAGTGGGTTTGGCGATGAGTATGAAGCGAGGGCCAGCCAATGAGACTATACAGGTCGCAGTGGTGGGTAATATATGGGGCTTTGATGACAAAATGGATGGCACTGTGATAGACTGATGTGGGGTGCTGCAGGCTCTCAAGAACAAAGTTACACTGCTGCCGTTAAAGACACCTCTAAATAATATTTGTGTGGCTTTCTTTCCTCTCCAAGTTGTTGTACCTAATTGTTGTTGAATTCCAGTAAACCCTCACAGTAAAAACAGAGGCACACAGTGCTCCTTGTTTGCTTGGACCTCATCGTGACACAAGCTGTTTTTCCCACAGAGGATCAGAATGTCAGATAGTGTTTGTTTATGTGGATGACGCTGGGGGGCTGAGACACAACAAAAACTACAGCCATGGAAAAACAATATGTAGTGTTGTCTAAAAATGCCCTCACCTGAGAGGCACCATTTCTGCATGAGTGATAAGCCAATGGGGACTGTAATGAGGCCTAGCCGACTTGCTCCTGACGCCAGCTCAAGATGAGTACCATACATATTTCTATTGTCTGTGATGCAGAAGCACTGTCGCTTAGATCTGAAGAACTGGCAAATCTAGACATTCTGAAAGCTCTATTTGTATTTATTGGGGATTCCCATTAGCTGTTGCCAAGGCCAAACACATTAAGGTACATCACAGAAAAACACACAAAAACAACAGTACATAAAATAACATCATTACACCACTAAATATCTATGACACAAAATGTATAATACCACCAAACAACAATATTAAAATGTACGTGTATGCATTTAGCATGTAAATCTTGGTGGGGCAAACTCCCCCAAAAATGTTTTTGATGCATGCCAGCACAACAAAAATCTAAATCAAATCAAATGTCTTTTGTCACATGCGCCAAATACAACACCTTACAGTGAAATGCTTACTTACAAGCCCTTAACCAACAACAAAGTTTTAATAAAAATACCAACCCCCAAAAATATATAAAGTAACAAATAATTAAAGAGCAGCATTAAAATAACAACAGAGGCAATACACAGGGGGTACCGGTACAAAGTCAATGTGCGGGGGCACCAGTTAGTCGAGGCAATTGAGGTAATATATACAGACAAGTCATTAAAGTGACTTATGCATAGATAATAACAGAGAGCAGCAGCAGCGTAAAGGGGGGGTCATGTAGTCATTTGATTAGATGTTCAGTGGTCTGATGGCTTGGGGGTAAAAGCTGTTTAGAAGCCTCTTGGACCTAGACTTGGTGCTCTGGTAATGCTTGCCGAGAGAACAGTCTATGACTAGGGTGGCTGGAGTCTTTGACCATATTTAGGGTCTTCCTCTGACACCGCCTGGTATAGAGGTCCTGGATGGCAGGAAGCTTGGCCCCAGTCATGTACTGGGCCGTACGTACTACCCTCTGTAGTGTCTTGCGGTCGGAGGCCGAGCAATTGCCGTACCAGGCAATGATGCAACCAGTCAGGATGCTCTCGATGCAACCAGTCATCGATGGTGCAGCTGTAGAACCTTTTGAGGATCTGAGGACCCATGCCAAAACTTTTCAGTCTCCTGAGGGGGAATAGGTTTTGTCATGCCCTCTTCATAACTGTCTTGGTGTGATTGGACCATGTTAGTATGTTGGTGTTGAGGACACCAAGGAAATTGAAGCTCTCAACCTGCTCCACCACAGCCCTGTCGATGAAAATGGGGGTGTGCTCGGACCTCCTTTTCCTGTGGTCCACAGTCATTTCCTTAGTCTTGATCACATTGAGGGAGAGGTTGTTGTCCTGGCACCACAAACCCAGGTCTCTGACCTCATCTCTATATTCCGGTTGTCTCGTTGTTGTTGGTGATCAGGCCTACCATTGTTGTGTCATCGGCAAACTTAATGATGGTGTTGGGGTTTTGCCTGGCTGTGCAGTCATGAGTGAACAGGGAGTACAGGAGAGGACTGAGGGGCCCCCGTGTCAGTGTGGCAGATGTGTTGATACCTATCCACACCACCTGGGGGCGGCCCTTCAGGAAATCCAGGGTCCAGTTGCAGAGGGTGGTGTTTAGTCCCAAAGTCCTTAGTTTAGTGATGAGCTTGGAGGGCACTATGGTGTTGAACGCTGAGCTGTAGTCAAAGAATAGCATTCTCGCAGAGGTGTTCCTTTTGTCCAGGTGTGAAAGGGCAGTGTGGAGTGCAATAGAGAATACATCGTCTGTGGATGCAAATATGAATATTTTTTTTTCCCTCATCAATCTACACACAATACCCCACACAGAATTCCTGCCGTGTGTTTTGCTCTGATGTGTACTGTCAACTGTGGGACCTTATATAGGCAGGTGTGTGACTTTCCAAATCTTGTCCAATCTATTGAATTTACCACAGGTCGAGTCCAATCAAGTTGTAGAAACATTTCAAGGATGATCACCTGAGCTCAATTTCGAGTCTCATAGCAAAGGGTCTGAATACTTATGTACAGTGCCTTCAGAAAGTATTCAGACCCCTTCACTTTTTCCACATTTTGTTACATTACAGCCTTATTCTAAAAATGTTCCTCATCAATCTATAAACAGTGCCCCAAAATGATATTTTTATATTTTTGCTAATTTATTACAAATTTAACACTGAAAAATTACATTTACGTAAGTACTCAAACCCTTTACTCAGTACTTTGTTGAAGCAAATTTGGCAGCGATTACAGTATGGAATCTTCAAGGGTATGACACTTCAAACTTGGCACACCTGTATTTGGAGAGTTTCTCCCATTCTTCTCTGCAGATCGTCTCATGCTCTGTCAGGTTGGATGGGGAGCATTGCTTCACAGCTATTTTCAGGGCTCTCCAGAGGTGTTCGATCAGGTTCAAGTCCGGGCTCTGTCTGTGTTACCGATGTGAAATGGCTAGCTGGTTAGCGGTGGTGCGCGCTAATAGCGTTTCAATTGGTGACGTCACTCGCTTTGAGACCTTGAAGTAGTGGTTCCCCTTGCTCTGCAAGGGCCGCGGCTTTTGTGGAGTGATGGGTAACGATGCTTTGTGGGTGCCAGTTGTTGATGTGTGCAGAGGGTCCCTGGTTCGAGCCCGGCGAGGGGACGGACTAAAAGTTATACTGTTACATCTGGGTCACTCAAGGACATTCAGAGACTTGTCCCGAAGCCACTACTGCATTGTCTTTTCTGTGTGCTTTGGGTTGTTGTCCTATTGGAAGGATCTCAAAGATCTCTCTGTACTTTGCTCCATTCATCTTTCCCTTGATCCTGACTAGTCTCCCAGTCCCTGCTGCTGAAAAACATCCACACAGCATGATGCTGCCAACACCATGCTTCACCGTAGGAACGGTGCAGGGTTACGTCCAGACGTAACACTTGGCATTCAATCTTTGTTTCATCAGACCAGAGAATCTTGTTTCTCATGGCCTGAGAGTCTTTACATACCTTTTGGAAAACTCCAAGCAGGCTATCATGTATGTTTTTCCCTTCTGGCCACTCTACCTTAAAGGCCTAATTGGTGGAGTGCTGCAGAGATGGTTGTCCTTCTGGAAGGTTCTCACATCTCCACAGAGGAACTCTGGAGCTCTGTCAGAGTGACCATCAGGTTCTTGGTCACATCCCTGACCACTTCTCCGCTCAGTTTGGTGGGGTGGCAAAATCAAGGAAGAGACTTGGTGGTTCCAAACTTCTTCCATTTAAGAATGATGGATGCCACTGTGTTCTTAGGGATCTTCAATGCTGCAGAAATGTTTTGGTACCCTTCACCAGATCTGTGCCTCAACACAATCCTGTCTCAGAGCTCTACGGGACAATTTCTTTGTCCTTATGGCTTGGGTTTTGCTCTGACATGCACTGTCAACTGTGGGACCACAAAGGCGGAGGTGTTGCTAAAATTTATGACAGAACATTTAAATGTACAAAAACAAAAATGACGGCGTTTTCATCTTTTGAGCTTCTAGTCATGAAATCTGTGCAGCCTACTCAATCACTTTTTATAGCTGCTGTTTACAGGCCTCCTGGGCCATATACAGCGTTCCTCACTGAGTTCCCTGAAATCCTATCGGACCTTGTAGTCATGGCAGATAATATTTACATTTTTGGTGACTTTAATTTTCACATGGAAAAGTCCAGAGATCCACTCCAAAAGGCTTTTGGAGCCATCATCGACTCAGTGGGTTTTGTACAATATGTCTCCAGACCCAGTCATTGCCACAGTCATTCCCTGGATCTAGTTTTGTCCTGTGGGAATAGATATTGTGGGTCGAAATGTTTTCCTCATAATCCTGGACAATCGGACCACTGCTCAGACCCCAACCAAGGATCATCAAAAGCCATGCAATAAATTCTCGGACAATCCAAAGATTCCTAGATGCCTTTCCAGAATCCTTCCACCTACCCAAGTACAAAATTTGGATCTTAATTGAACCTTGCATTATCCTAGATGCAGTCGCACTCCTAAAAATAAAAAAACATTTGTCATAAGAAGTTTGCTCCCTGGTATACAAAAAATACCTGAGCCCTGAAGCAAGCTTCCAGAAAATTGGAACGGAAATGTAGCTCCACCAAACTGGAAGTCTTCTGAGTAGCTTGGAAAGACAGTACCATGCAATATCGAAGAGCCCTCATTGCTGCTCGATCATCCTATTTTTCCAACCTAATTGAGGAGAATAAGAACAATCCAAAATGTATTTTTGATACTGTTGCAAAGCTAACTTAAAAAGCAGCATTCAACAAGAGAGGATAGCTTTCACTTAAGCAGTGATAAATTCATGAAAGTCTTCAATGAAAAGATCATGATCATTAGAAAGAAAATTAGACCACTTTGAATCTGCATATTTCTCCAAAGCTTAGTTGTCCTGAGTCTGCTCAGAACTGCCAGGACCTACAATCAATGGAGACACTCAAGTTTTTTAAATCCTGTATCTCTTGACACATTAATGAAATAGTCATGGCCTCTTAACCGTCAAGCTGCATACTGGACCCTATTCCAACTAAACTGCTGAAAGAGCTACTTCCTGTGCTTGGCCCTCCTATGTTGAACATAATAAATGGCTCCCTATCCACCGGATGTGTACCAAAAAAGTGGCAGTAAAAAAGCCTCCTGAAAAAGACAAACCTTGACCCAGAAAAAGTTTTTAAAAACTATTGGCCTACTGTATATCGAATCTCCCATTCCTCTCCCCCAAAAAATCAAAGCTGTTGCGTAGCAACTCACTGCCTTGCTGAAGACAAATAATGAATATGAAATGCTTCAGTCTGATTTAAGACCCATCATAGCACTGAGACTGCACTCTGGAAAGTGGTAAATTACCTTTTAAGGGCATCAGACCAAGGCTCTGCATCTACCCTTGTGCTCCTAGACCTTTATGGTGCTTTGACACCATCGATCACCTCATTCTTTTGGAGAGATTATAAACCCTAATTGGTCTACACAGACAAGTTCTTTCCTGGTTTAGATCTTATTTGTCGGAAAGATATTGTAGAAAAGGCCCATGGAGTTGGTGGAGTTGGTGGAATAATCCTTTAATTCATTGCCAATTACTCAGCTGGGCCAGGGGCGCTTTAATTAGGTCAGGTGGAAATGTCCGACAGATCTCAACTCCATAAAAGGAGGAAATTGCCATCGCCTGATCTCGCTGCTTTCTCTTCCTTAACTCCATCTGATCCAGAAGTTCTGTGCGTCCATGAATCCACACTATTCAGTAAATATACCACTTTATGTTAAAGGAATTCCTGCCTCAGTCTCATCCATTCCTCTGTCACCTGACACGTGACCACCTGTTCACCTTCACTGTCAGTCATCCTACCTGTCCAGCTACCCACACAGATTCCACTAATCTTTCAATGGTCTTTCGAGCGGGATGATGACTGAACCAAAGACAGGTGAAAAGGAAATGGAGGCGGAGAGGGAAGAATTGTCTCCACTGAAAGGAAGAAGAGAGGAGGAGAGAGCAGCTGAAGGAAAGGTCTTGGAACAAAGGAAATATCCAGGAGCTAAGCCTAAAGCAACAAAGGCTTCATCCTCAACCACCAGCAGCACCAGAAGAACCAGGCAAGCACCTGGTTATTTTAAGGATTATGTGGTCAAGTTTCCGACGTCAAAGGGCAAGCCCACCAGAGCTCAAAGTGTTGATGGATCAACTATACGTTTCAGCCATCAACCATCTCCTTTGAGCCAAGGACCGGAAACTGCTTTGGAGCAGGAAAGTGGTCTACATGAAGAACCTATGGAAGAGAACTCCCACCGCACAGGTCGACCAGCTTCCTGAGGCTTCCGCTCACCCCTTAACTAATGGGAAATCGTCTAAGCACTCTAGACGGAGTGGGAGTTCGACCAGTGGATACCCCTTTGGAAGTGGCCATGGCAGCCGCCATTCACTAGCCCTCAGTGAATCACAGACCGCTGTCCTACAAGAGAGGATGAAACTATTAGCATTGGAGGAAATTGAGCGTCAGATTGAGGAGAAACAACAGGCTGACGAGCGATGTCACCAATTGGATGTGCAGGCCCGTAGAGCTCTACAGGAACGGGAATTCATTGCCAAGGACCTAGCACAGCAGCGACGGCACCGTCAAGCCAGAAGGGTATTGGAGGAGGCACGGATGGTCTCATCCTTCCTTGAGAGGAACGAACAGGGAGTTGACCTGACCACCCTCCACATGGACCTGACCTGTCTGCCTTTCTTTCCCAATCTGCCCCTCTGGTACAGCATGGCACACAGTCCCCGGAGGCTCCGGAGTCAACAGCCAACAAGGAGCACGGGAGACAGGCCGCTCCGCCAACGCCCTCTATGCCAGTGACACAAGTTAGCATTCCTCCATCTGGACAGTGCATCACTCCTTCACCTTTCCGCCAATTACCAACCAAGGCAAATCGTTCCTTTCGTCCAGGGCCAGGCCAGTCCTCAAACAACAGGTCGGAGGGCTCTCGCCCAATTCCGGCTGCCACAAATGGAGGGTCTGGGACAGTAGGGGACCGGCCCAATGAGGCCACAGTGGGCTCATCAGAAGTCCCGGGTTTATCCTTCACGCAACCAGAAGAGGGAGCCAACATTATGAAACTTCTAGTAGCCTCAGCCTATGGAATTCCCAGACCCAAACTGCCATACTTTGAAAACGGAAAGGAGAGTGAAATTGTCCTTTTGGAAATGGCATTGGAGAGCCTACTGGATATTAACAGTGATCTGTCAGAACGCTACAAATACCAAGTACTAGTGGATCATTTGCGGTTTCCCAGTGCATACAGGCTGGCCCAATCCTTTATGCACTCCGCAACACCATACACTGCAGCTCTCCAGGCCCTGAAGGCGAGATATGGTGAGCCACATCAGCTTGTCCAGAATGAACTAAACAACATCCTGAACACGTCTCCAATTAAAATGGGAGACCATGCTGCCCTCCAAGAATTCTCCCTGGCTGTCCAATCCCTGACCTCGATGCTCCAATCCGTTGAAGGAGAAGATGGGAACGAGCTGAAATGTGGCTCCCACGTGGAGAGGCTTCTTAGCAAACTTCCAGTGTACCTCAGAGACAGTTTCATCGAACATTGTTTGAATAAGGGCATCCTGAAAGAGGGCTTGAGAAGTACCTATGCTCTCAGAGACCTGGCCGCATGGTTGGAGGTGAAGGTAAAGGCGAAGAGCATCGCTCACCAGGCCACAATCTCAGCCATAGCCACCGGGGGAAGGAAGGAGTTTGAACGCCAGGAGGGACAGAAAAGGCCAAATCCCACTACCATGTACTTAAATAGTGAAGCCGGGGAGGAACCCGGGAAGAAAAACCCTCTCAAGAGCAAGAACATCAAATTCCAGCCTTACTGCCCATATTGCAATAGTAAGGGGCACTTCATTGGCTCATGCCCCAGGGTAAAAAAGCTCACTCAATTGAAGGCCTGGATCACTTCAGGCGAGCGATGCTACAAGTGTGCCCGTAGCCATAAGGCGGAGACCTGCACATTGAGGAAACCCTGCATCCGCTGTAAAGAAATCCATCTCACCATGTTGCATAATCTAATTCCCCAAGCACAGAAGGAGCAGAGTATGCTCATGGTAGGAGCTGCAAAGGAGCTGTACCTCGACCAGCAGAACCGGTCTCCAAGGGTCATGTTGAAGGTGGTCAAGGTCACTCTGCAAAGTGAAGGGAGAAGCATTGATACATTCGCCGTTCTAGATGATGGGTCAGAAAGAATAATAATTCTCACGGCGGCCACCCGTCAGCTTAACCTGGAGGGGACCCCCGAGACCCTTAATCTCAGAATGGTGCGACATGATGTTATCCAAATGAAAGGCTCTGCTGTAACCTTTAGTATTTCACCTTCAGGAAACAGGGACGTGGCCTATAACATCACCAATGCCTTCACGGCAGATGGTTTGAATCTCGCAGAGCACTCCTGCCCGGTAAGTGTTCTACAGAAACAATATCCTCATCTACGAGGATTGCCTCTTCCTAACCTGGCCAGAGTAGCGCCACTTATCCTGATTGGGTCAGACCACCCACATCTCATCACCCCGACTGAGTCTATACGAGCTGGACCAGAAGGAGGGCCCATTGCTGTCCATACATCCTTGGGTTGGGCTGTGCAAGGTCCATCCCATCTACTTCTCTCCACCCAAGCTGTACAGTCACAGCAAGTCCTCTTCACCAGAAGCAATCCAGATCCATTCCCCTGTGCAGCCACTGACCTCCTTCGGAATGTTGAGATGCTCTGGAAGATGGACACCTTCTCCAACCGGAAGCTACAGGAGGTCACTTGCTCGAAACATGACTCCTATGCATTAGACCTCCTGGAGAAGAGCACCACCACCACTGATATGGATGGCATTCGGAGGTATGCAACCCCACTGCTACGGGTGCCCAACCATCCTCCTCTGGCAACCACGACACGGGCTGTACTCCCACTACTGCGTGGAACAGAGCGACGCCTGGTGAAGAATCCTGAGCTTGCAGACGTTCATAACCGAGAGATTCGTAACCTTGTGTTGGCAGGCTATGTCACTGAAGTGACAGCTCATGAAGAGGGAAACGCACTCCGTGAATCCTGGTATCTCCCTCACCATGTTATCCAGCAACATGGTGGGAAGTATAGACTTGTCTTCAACTGTTCATTCCAAGCTGCTGGTCAAAGCCTGAATGACTGTCTACTCCCCGGACCAACCTTAGGTCCTTCCTTGCTCGGTGTCCTTCTCCGGTTCCGGCAGCACTCTACAGCTATTAGTGGAGACATCAAAGCCATGTTTCATCAGATTAGTTTACTGCCTTCAGACACCACACTGCTCCGGTTCATATGGCGAGATATGGAACGAGATGCAGAGCCCACAATCTATGAATGGCAGGTACTCCCATTTGGCACCACCTGCAGTCCTTGCTGTGCCATATACGCTCTGCAGAGACACGCACTGGAGCTTCCAGACAATGACCCAGAAGTATTGGATTCAGTGAAAAATGCCCTCTATGTGGATAACTGCTTACAGAGCGTCCCATCCACGGCTGAAGCAAAAGCACTCCTTGATAAAGTACGGAATCTCCTGTCCAAAGGGGGATTTGAGGTCCGACAGTGGGCTAGTAACAGAGCGGAGGTTATCCAGCACCTCCCGCCACAAGCTAGGTCCAGTAGCAGTGAACTATGGCTAACGCAGTCTGGTGCTAACCCAGAAGAGCCCACTCTAGGACTGAGGTGGAGCTGCATACCGGATACCCTAGGGTATAAGCACCGCTCATCCCCGAGTATCGAAACCCCCACTCTGTGCACCATCTATCGGACCCTGGCCAGCCAATACAATCCCCTTGGGTATATCCTGCAATACACAACACGGGCCAAAGTCTTAGTCCAGGACCTGTGGCAGACCAAGAGGGACTGGGATGAACCAATCCACCCGGCTGACCTAGTGGAACGATGGATCTGTTGGGAAACGGAGTTAACGGAGCTCTCTGATGTCCAAATGCCAAGATATTATGTACCATCCTGTGCTGACCAACTGGGATCATGCCTGGAACTGCATGTGTTCTGTGATGCTTCGGAGCGAGCTTATGGGGCTGTCTCCTATCTTAGAGTGGAGGATAAGGCAGGCCACACCCATGTCTCCTTTGTCATGGCCAGGCCCAGGGTCGCACCCAAGAAGCAGTTGTCAATACCTAGGCTGGAACTCAGTGCTGCCCTTTCCGGAGCCCAGTTGGTCTCTACCTTGTGAGCCGAGCTCATCTTGCCAATCCAACGGGTCATCTACTGGAGTGATTCGACCACTGTATTGACCTGGCTCAAGTCGGAGTCCTGCAGGTATAAGGTGTTTGTCGGAACTCGCATTGCGGAAATCCAAGACCTAACAGAAGTCCAGGACTGGGGGTATGTTGATAGCATAAACTATCCTGCTGATGATGTTACTCGCGGTAAAACTCTTAAGGAATTGTCTCAACTCCATCGCTGGAGCTTGGGACCACCATTCTTGTCCCAACCAGAGAACGAGTGGCCGACAGCCCCCAGGCGTACGGCCCCTCCGCAACCAACTGAAGCTCATGAGTTACGGAAGTCCGCCCAATGCTACAACATCTCTACGGAACCAACAACGGCACTCCCTGACCTAACACAATCCCAAACACTGCCGGATCTGATCGCCGCCACAAACCAGACCTCAGATGGGGTGGCTTCTATACCCACCTCCCTCGCGGCAGAGACACTACTCCTCCAGCAAGCACAAGCAGTTAGCTTCCCTGAGGAGTTAAAAGCTCTGAAAGCCGGCAGGGAAGTGGCTAAGGACAGCCGTCTTCTCTCTCTTGCCCCAGAATATGATCCAATCCTTGGCGTGATCAGAGTTGGAGGGAGGCTGCGCCAAGCAGAAGTTTTGGACCCAGATGCTATCCACCCAATTATCTTTGACTCCAGACACCCTCTTACCAGGCTCCTCATCAAGAGTTATGATGAGAGGCTTCTCCACCCAGGGCCAGAGAGGGTCTATGGGGAGATGAGGCGGAAGTACTGGATAATTGGAGGATGAGGAGCAATTCGTAAGCACCAATACGCCTGCGTAGAATATCAGAGATGGCTGGCCGGAGCTACGGTGCCCAAAATGGCAGATTTACCCCCTGCTCGCTTGCGCCTCCTTAAACCACCGTTCTGGTCAACAGGAGTAGATTGCTTTGGCCCCTTGATGATCAAACTAGGTCGTTGTGTGGAAAAGCGCTGGGGCATTCTATTCAAGTGTTTGACAACCAGATGTGTCCACCTGGACCTACTGGAGAGTTTGGATACTGAAGCCTTCCTCATGGCCCTACGGTGGTTTATCTCCCGACGGGGGAAACCCTACGAGATCCTGGCTGACAGAGGTACGAACTTCAAGGCAGGAGAAGCCAGGTTGGAGGAAGCATTCCAAGCCATGGAACCCAGCCTCCAGGATCAGCTGATGGACCAACAAATCTCATTCAAATTTAACCCTACAGGAGCTCCTCATTTTGGAGAAACATAGGAGCGAGAGATCAAATCTGTAAAAACGGCCTTACGAGTCGTACTAGGGGACCAAACTGTCACTGAAACTGTCTTGAGGACCGTCCTGAGAGGTGGAAGGGATTCTGAACTCCAAACCCTTGGGATATCTCTCTGCAGACGTCGCTGACCCCGATCCGGTTACACCGAATATGCTCTTGATGGGATGTCGAGATGCGTCACTTCCTCAAGCCATGCATGCTGATACCAACCTCGTAGGCAGACGCCGGTGGCGACACAGCCAAATCTTAGCTGACCATTTTTGGGCCCGATTCATTCGGGATTACCTACCAAGTCTACAGCACAGAGGGAAATGGCAAAGATAAATGGGCAGCCTGGAAACTAGTAATGATGGTGGACCCTCAGCTGCCTCGAGCCTCCTGGCCGGTGGGCCGTATAACTAAGACCATGCCTGGGACCGATGGTCGTGTTAGATCAGTGGAGATCCAGGTGAAGAACCGGACATACAGTGCCTTGCGAAAGTATTCGGCCCCCTTGAACTTTGCGACCTTTTGCCACATTTCAGGCTTCAAACATAAAGATATAAAACTGTATTTTTTTGTGAAGAATCAACAACAAGTGGGACACAATCATGAAGTGGAACGACATTTATTGGATATTTCAAACTTTTTTAACAACAAAAACTGAAAAATTGGGCGTGCAAAATTATTCAGCCCCTTTACTTTCAGTGCAGCAAACTCTCTCCAGAAGTTCAGTGAGGATCTCTGAATGATCCAATGTTGACCTAAATGACTAATGATGATAAATACAATCCACCTGTGTGTAATCAAGTCTCCGTATAAATGCACCTGCACTGTGATAGTCTCAGAGGTCCGTTAAAAGCGCAGAGAGCATCATGAAGAACAAGGAACACACCAGGCAGGTCCGAGATACTGTTGTGAAGAAGTTTAAAGCCGGATTTGGATACAAAAAGATTTCCCAAGCTTTAAACATCCCAAGGAGCACTGTGCAAGCGATAATATTGAAATGGAAGGAGTATCAGACCACTGCAAATCTACCAAGACCTGGCCGTCCCTCTAAACTTTCAGCTCATACAAGGAGAAGACTGGTCAGAGATGCAGCCAAGAGGCCCATGATCACTCTGGATGAACTGCAGAGATCTACAGCTGAGGTGGGAGACTCTGTCCATAGGACAACAATCAGTCGTATATTGCACAAATCTGGCCTTTATGGAAGAGTGGCAAGAAGAAAGCCATTTCGTAAAGATATCCATAAAAAGTGTTGTTTAAAGTTTGCCACAAGCCACCTGGGAGACACACCAAACATGTGGAAGAAGGTGCTCTGGTCAGATGAAACCAAAATTGAACTTTTTGGCAACAATGCAAAACGTTATGTTTGGCGTAAAAGCAACACAGCTCATCACCCTGAACACACCATCCCCACTGTCAAACATGGTGGTGGCAGCATCATGGTTTGGGCCTGATTTTCTTCAGCAGGGACAGGGAAGATGGTTAAAATTGATGGGAAGATGGATGGAGCCAAATACAGGACAATCCTGGAAGAAAACCTGATGGAGTCTGCAAAAGACCTGAGACTGGGACGGAGATTTGTCTTCCAACAAGACAATGATCCAAAACATAAAGCAAAATCTACAATGGAATGGTTAAAATATAAACATATCCAGGTGTTAGAATGGCCAAGTCAAAGTCCAGACCTGAATCCAATCGAGAATCTGTGGAAAGAACTGAAAACTGCTGTTCACAAATGCTCTCCATCCAACCTCACTGAGCTCGAGCTGTTTTGCAAGGAGGAATGGGAAAAAATGTCAGTCTCTCGATGTGCAAAACTGATAGAGACATACCCCAAGCGACTTACAGCTGTAATAGCAGCAAAAGGTGGCGCTACAAAGTAATAACTTAAGGGGGCTGAATAATTTTGCACGCCCAATTTTTCAGTTTTTGATTTGTTAAAAAAGTTTGAAATATCTAATAAATGTCGTTCCACTTCATGATTGTGTCCCACTTGTTGTTGATTCTTCACAAAAAAATACAGTTTTGTATCTTTATGTTTGAAGCCTGAAATGTGGCAAAAGGTCGCAAAGTTCAAGGGGGCCGAATACTTTCACAAGGCACTGTATATCCGGCCAGTTGCCCGACTAATTCCTCTCCCTGAGATGAAGGAGGACAGGGAGCAATGAGCCTTTTTTGAGGAGTGTGGAATTTAACAAATTTCCAGGGTGGCTGTAGAAAAGGCCCATGGAGTTTGCCTGATCTCGCTGCTTTCTCTTCCTTAACTCCATCTGATCCAGAAGTTCTGTGCGTCCATGAATCCACACTACTCAGTAAATATACCACTTTATGGTTAAAGGAATTCCTGCCTCAGTCTCATCCATTCCTCTGTCACCTGACACGTGACCACCTGTTCACCTTCACTGTCAGTCATCCTACCTGTCCAGCTACCCACACAGATTCCACTAATCTTTCAGATATACATTTTTCTCTGTGCTGTGGATGGTCCTCTGACAAATCAATTGTAAGTTTCGGTGTTCCTCAAGGTTCCGTTTTAGAACCACTATTGTTTTCACAATATATTCTACCTCTTGGTGATGTCATTCAGAAACACAGTATCAACTTTCCGCGGCTATGCGGACGACACACAGCTGTATATTTCGATGAAACATAGTGAAGCCCCAAAATTGCCTACCCTGGAAGGCTGTGTTTCAGACAAGGAAGTGCATGGCAGCAAATGTTTTACTTTTAAACTCGGACAAAACAGAGATGCTAGTTCTTAGGTCCCAAGAAACAAAGAGATCTGCTGTTGGATCTGACAATTAATCTTGATGGTTGTACAGTCATCTCAAATAAAACATTGAAGGACCTCAGCGTTACTCTGGACCCTGATCTCTCTTTTGATGAACTTTTCAAGAATATTTCAAGTACAGCTTTTTTTAATCTTCGTAAAATTGTAAAAATCTTACACTTTTTGTCCCAAAATTATGCAGTAAAGCTAATCCATGCTATCTAGATCAAACTACTGCAATGCTCTACACTCCGGTTACCCGGATAAAGCACTAAATTAACTTCAGTTAGTGCTAAACACAGCTGCTAGAATCCCGACTAGAACCCCAAAATGTTATCATCTCTACATTGGCTTCCTGTTAAGGCTAGGGCTGGTTTCAAGGTTTTACTGCTAACCTACAAAACGTTACATGGGCTTACTCCTACCTATCTCTCCGAGTTGGTGCTGCTTTCATACCTACACGTATGCTACGGTCACAAGACGCAGGCCTCCTTATTGTTCCTAGAATTTCTAAGCAAACAGCTGGAGGCAGGGCTTTCTCCATTAGAGCTCCATTTTTATGGAGTGATCTGCCTACCCATGTGAGAGACGCAGACTCGGTCTCGACCTTTAAGTCTTTACTGAAGACTCATCTCTTCAGTAGGTCCTATGATTGAGTGTAGTCTGGCCCAGGGGTGCGAAGGTGAATGGCAAGGCACTGGAGCAACGAACTGCCCTTGCTGTCTCTGCCTGGCCGTCTCCCCTCTCGCCACTGGGATTCTCTGCATCTGCCCCAATTACGGGGGCTGAGTCACTGGCTTACTTAGTGCTCTTCCGTGCTTCCCAAGGAGGGGTGCGTCACTTGACTGGGTTGAGTCACAGACGTGATCTTTCTGTCTGGATTTGCAGCCCTCGGGCTCGTGCGGTGGAGGGGATCTTTGTGGGCTATACTCAGCCTTGTCTCGGGGTAGTAAGTTGGTGGTTGAAGATAGGCCGTCATTGTAAATACGAATTTGTTCTTAATTGACTTGCCGAGTTAAATAAATGTTAAAAAATAAGTTTTATCCAAAAGGTCTCTGTCGTTCTATACACCACACACCTGTAGAGAATCTCATCCTCCAAATCTTTAGAGACTGTACAAAAGAGACCCTAAACATTTTTCTAATCTGAATAAGAGAAAGGAGGTCTCAGTGGGTTTTGACTGTCCTCTACTTTCCTGTTACTCTGTCATCTCACCCCCTGGGTCATCTCACCCCCTGGGCCTCCAGGGGCCCATGCATCCAGGGGAAACTTCCTGGGTCCTGTCCCCCTGCCCTAGAGAGTGGAGTGGGGGGCATTGTGAGGATGCGGAAGAGGATAACAGGTCCAAACGCCCACTTCCCCGAGCCCTCCCAGGCATTAGTACTGTACTTGCCCCCTGGTTTGTAAATTGGTGCCCCAGATGAATGGTCTCGTTTGTCCGCAGACAGCAGGGATGAATATGTCTGTCTCAGAGGAGCAGAAGGGCCTCAATGCTGCCTGAATGCTACACCAGAATGCCACCTGAACACTACCTGTCCCAGGTGAACACTGTAATTGCTGCCCATCCCAGGTGAGAGAAGCCCTGATCTAATTTTGTAGGATACCAAGGCGAGGGCAGTGTCCTTGATGTCGGCACCCTGCAACAGCCGTTACTACCCAGGCCCAGAATTACCCCCACTGGACAGTAGCACAGAATGCATGAATGGAACAGAATGGAAACGGTTGGATGATTGATGCTAATTCTTAATGCTAGTTCATGGGATTAGGGAGCTGAATAGTGTTGGGATTTTGTATCACCCTGGTTTCAACAAGGATTGTGAGCAAACAGAATAATCCCCACATATTATTACAGCAATAACGTCTCCATGTGCAGAGTGGGGGTTACTGGATACCCACCCTATGTGGGGTCGGAGACAACCGGATGCATCTGGTTTTCAGGGGAAATGGAAAGGGAGTCTGTGATGCGAACTCCGTTTTTGGACGTTAACAAGGCGACACTCCATCTGAACTCCTCCACATTTACTGGATTGGGTAAACAGTGCAGAAAATAATTTCTCGTCAAGACCAGAAAGAAATAAACACCGCTCAGGTGTTTATTCTACACCTGCTACGTTAGGTTACTGGATACCCAACACCGTTTTGAAGAGTAGGTAATCACATCTTGATTTGATTTCCTACTATGCCGAGACCACAAGCACAATATTTCGATGGTCTTTACAACCTTTTCATTGCTGGCCTTCCCACAAGCAGCAGCAATAATGTTTTACCACTAACCACTTCTCTATGATATGAAACACTTTCGCAGTTTCTTTCCCTCTTTCACTTCTGTCATTTTTCTCATCATAGATCTCTGGTTAACCAGTCACTCTCTAAAACATTGATTTGTACAAATGTATTGAATATGTCACAAATAAATATGAGGTAGGCTAGAGTACACTATAGCCAACTCACTGTTTATCAATCTCTCTCTACCCTGCCCTTGTCAGATTGTTGGTCTCAATCAGTCCTAATAATACTTCATAAGTATTTCCTGTTTGGACTTCTCACTTCCTGTTTTTTTTTTATATTGGTGCTTGGAAAAAGGTGTGCAGCCAAGCTTATGTGCAGCTGTAGCCATAGCTGTACCGAGGTGTGGCGTAGTGGGACAAAATGTGGGGTTTGGTCTGTAGTGAAAAAAATACTATTAGGGGTGGAGAACATGACTTATCATACGGTAAAAACAGTAATCCCCTCTAGTCTGTGACTTGGTGGGAGTTTTTGTTACTTACTGTGTTCTGACAGGTCAGGATGTCACTTTGAGTATCCTGGTTACAGAGGTCATCCATGATAGCCACAATCGGCTGTCAATTCTACTCTTAACACACAATAAATGTCACAGACCATAACATCAAGCTATGGTTAAGTGATTGGGAGACTGTGTCAAGGTTAATAAACCTGCAAGTGTGTTCATGTGTTAAGGGTTGTCTGTATCAGTGGTGTGTCCTGTGAGCTACAGTATGTTTACTAGGTGTTTCTATTGAATACAGCCTAACCACACTTCTCTCCTGACATGAAATGAAATGTCAAGGGAGCGTATTTCTATGAATTTCTAATGGTCTGTAAAAAAGAGGAAGTTCACCTACAGCTTTTAATAGCATAATCACAGTGACAAAGCCTGCCTGCGTGTGTGCATGCATGCGTGTGGGAGCTTGTAGGCTACAACTAATTCTATTGGTGTAGTTCAAACTGTAAACCACCTAGCTGGAAATGCTTACTAATATCCTTGTTTTTCAATGTAGTCTGTTAAGATTATTTTCTGTCCACATAAATCACTTCAGTACATGAATGTCAAACAGTGGGTTGATAAGTAAATATAAAACTGGAATGGGATATTAGTTGTTGGTATACATTAAATGTAATTCCTACATTAATCATAGATAACATCATGTACAGTATGTAGGAAGTATAACATTAAATGATGTGGCATGTACACTTGCAGGACTACATGTCCAAGCTTTAAAAATCGAAATGTAATCCAGAAAATGCCCAGTTTAACCTCATATCCTTCTAGGGGTTTTGGGTAGGGAGTCTGTTTTTTTCCATTAGGCCAGTGTAAAGGTTAACCCCCACCCTCAAAACACACACACACACACACATATCCACTCCAGGAGACCTGCGTCTGAACTGACCGGACTGCACCTGCCTTCATCTTTCCTCCCTGTCTCCCTAACTCCACTCCGTGGAGGACAACCACCTTTTGATTCTGCTAATTCAATTTCATAGAAAAACACATATATGAATGGGAATGGGAAAGGGAGGGGAGGAATAAGTGGGAGTGGAAGGGATGGAGATGTTATAGAGAGCCAGAGGATGGGGTTTGTGGGAGAAGGGGAGGTGGGGAGGTGGGTGAAGGCAGAGATGGGTATAGGGAAGAAAAGACATCTGGAGGGGGAGGATGGGAGGGAGAGGGAGGGACAGAGAGAGGGAGAGAAGAAACATGAAAGTCCAAGGTTGAAGACTCATAAAGCTCTCATAACTGATGAAGATGACCATCATCTTCACCCTGCTCCTCATCTAATGACGTATTACCTCTGCATCTATCTTTATGTAGCTGTACTGTTGTAGTTTATTACTACCTTGGTGGTGAAGGTAATATTAGCTATAAATACTTATCGTATATCTGCTTTCTACATGGAACCCAAAAGGGTATTACCTGGAACCAAAGGGGTTCTACCTACTACCAAAAAGGGTTCTACAAAGGGTTATCCTATGGGGACAGCCGAAGAACCCTTTTAGGTTCTAGATAGCACCTTTTTTCTAAGAGTGTGTAATGCTAATTGAGCACTTTAGAATGCACTTTATGGTGGAAGATGGCAGCTTCACTTCTAGTCATTAGGAAACTGCAGTATTTTGTTTTTTTTATGGATTATTTCTTACATTGTTAGCCCAGAAAACCTTAAGTGTTATTACATACAGACAGGGAAGAACTATTGGATATCAGAGAGACGTCAACTTACCAGCACAACCAGCATTACGACCAGGAATATTTTTAAATTAACTACGCAAGTCAGTTAAGAACAAATTCTTATTTTCAATGACGGTCTAGGAACAGTGGGTTAACTGCCTGTTCAGGGGCAGAACGACAGATTTGTACCTTGTCAGCTCAGGGGTTTGAACTTGCAACCTTCCGGTTACTAGTCCAACGCTCTAGGCTACGCTGCCACCCATATGACTTTCACAAAGCGGATCCTTTGTCTGCGCCTCCCAGGGCATTTGAACTGATTCCAGAGGCCGAGCCAAAACAACGCCACCGGAGGAGAGGGTGCCGGAGCGGTCTACTAGTGAGGCTTCGGATGCGCACACACCATCCACCACTTCCGAGTATATTACTCGCTAATGTCCAGTTCCTAGTTAACAAAGCCTACAAAATCAGGGCAAGAGTTGCTTTCCAAAGAGATATCCGGAATTGTAGCATACTTTGTTTCATGGAAACATGGCTAGCTTGGGACATGCTGTCGGAGTCAGTACAGCCAACAGGATTTTCAGTGCATCGCACCGACAGGAATAAACATCTCTCAGGTAAGAAGAAGGGTGTAACGGTTTTCTTCCGTTGAAGGAGAGGAGGACCAAAATGCAGCGTGTTTAGAGTTCAACATGTTTAATCAAGACCATACACAAGAATACTACAAAATACAAAACAACAAATGTGAAAACCGAAACAGTCCTATCTGGTGCAATGACACAAAGACAGAAGACAATCACCCACAAAATACCCAAAGAACATGGCTGCCTAAATATGGTTCCCAATCAGAGACAACGATAAACACCTGCCTCTAATTGAGAAACAATCTAGGCAACCATAGACTTCCATAAACACCTAGACTAGAAAACACCCTATAAAATTACAGGCCTCTCTCATCTTTTTAAGTGGGAGAACTTGCACAATTGGTGGCTGACTAAATATTTGCCCCACTGTACGTACAAAACCCCTAGACCAGACAAAACACATAAATCCCCCATGTCACACCCTGACCTAACCAAAATAATAAAGAAAACAAAGATAACTAGGCCAGGGCGTGACAAAGGTGGTGTATGTTTCATGATTAACGACTCGTGGTGTAATTGTAAAAACATGCATGAACTCAAGTCCATCTACTCACTTGACCTAGAATTTCTCACAATCAAATGCCGACCGTATTATCTCCCAAGAGAACTCTCCTCGGTTATCGTCATAGCCGTGTTTATCCCCCCGCATGCAGATACCAAGACGGCCATCAAGGAACTTCACTGGACTTTATGCAAACTGGAAACCATATATCCTGAGGCTGCATTTATTGTAGCTGGGGATTTTAACAAAGCTAATTTGAAGGCTACCTAATTTCTATCAGCATATTGATTGCAGTACACGAGCGAGCAACACGCTCGACCATTGCTACTCCAACTTCCTTTTGGCAAATCTGACCATGTTGCTCACCTCCTATAGGCAGAAACTAAAACAGGAAGCGCCCGTGCTTAGGTCTATCCAACACTGGTCTGACCAATGGATTCCATGGTTCAAGATTGCTTCGATCACGTGGACTGTGATATGTTCCATGTAGCCTCAGAGAACAAAATTGATGTATTCGCTGACTCGGTGAGCGAGTTTATAAGGAAGTGTATAGGAGATGTTGTACCCACTGTAACTATTAAAACATTCCCTAACCAGAAACCGTGGATTGATGGCAGCATTAACGCAAAACTGAAAGCACGTACCACCACATTTAATCATGGCAAGGCAACTGGGAATATGGCCTGAATACAAACAGTGTAGTTATTCCCTCCATAAGGCAATAAAACAAGCAAAGTGTCAGTATAGAGACAAAGTAGATTTTCCGACACAACAGTGGTAGGCTTGATTACCAACAACGACGAGACAGCCTACAGGGAGGAGGTGAGGGCCCTCGGCATGTGGTGTCAGGAAAATAACCTCTCACTCAATGTCAGCAAAACAAAAGAGATGATCGTGGACTTCAGGAAAAAGCAAAGGGATCACCCTCCTATCCACATCGACGAGACTGCAGTGGAGAAGGTAGAAAGTTTCAAGTTCCTCGGTGTACATATCACCAAACTGAAATGGTCCACAAACACAGACAGTATGGTGAAGAAGGCGCAAAAACAGTGCCTCTTCAACCTCAGGAGGCTCAAAAGATTTGGCTTGTCACCGAAAACCGTCACTAACTTTTACAGGGGCACAATCGACAGCATCCTGTCGGGCTGTATCACCGCCTGGTAGGGCAACTGAACCACCCACAACCGCAGGGCTCTTCAGAGGGTGGTGTGGTCTGCACAACGCATCACGGTGGGAAAACTACTACACCGGCTCTGACGCTCGTCGGATGTGGCAGGGATTGAAAACTAGTACAGACAACAAAGGGAAACCGAGACGCGAGCTTCCCAGTGACGCGAGCCTACCAGACGAGCGAAATGCCTTTCATGCTCGCTTCGAGGCAAGCAACACTGAAGCATGCACGAGAGCACCAGTTGTTCTGGATGACTGTGCGATAACGCTCTCGGTAACAAAACAAAACCTTTAAACGGGTTCACAAAGCCGCTGGGCCAGACGGATTACCAGGACGTGTACTCAAAGCATGCCAACGGTCAAGTGTCTTCACTGACATTTTCAAACTTTCCCTGACCGAGTCTGTAATACCTACATGTTTCAAGCAGACCACCATAGTCCCTGAGCCCAAGGAAGCGAAGGCAACCTGCCTAAATGATTACTGCCCCGTGGCACTCATGTCTGTGGCCATGAAGTGCTTTGAATGGCTGGTCATGGCTCACATCAACAGCATCCTCCAGGACACCCTAGACCCACTCCAAATTGCATACCGCCCCAACAGATCCACAGATGACGCAATCTCAATCGCACTCCACACTGCCCTTTCTTAACCAGAAAAAAGGAACACCTATCTGAGAATTTTGTTCATTAACTACAGCTCAGCATTCAACACCATAGTGCCCATGAAGCTCATCACTAAGCTAAGAACTCTGGGACTAAACACCTCCCTCTGCAACTGGATCCTGGACATCTTGACGGGCTGCTCCAGCTGGTAAGAGTAGGTAACAACACGTCTGCCACATTGATCCTGAACACTGGGGCCCCTCCGGGGTGTGTGCTTAGTCCCCTCCTGTATTCCCTGTTCACCCACGACTGCGTGGCCAAACTCTACCAACACCATCATTAAGTTTGCTGACAAAACAACAATGGTAGGCCTGATCAATGATGAGACGGCCTGTAGGGAGGTCAGAGAACTTGCAGTGTGGTGCCAGGACAACAACCTATCCCTCAATGTGAGCAAGACAAAGGAGCTGATTGTGGACTACAGGAAAGGGCGGGACGAACAGGCCCCCATTAACATCGACGGGGTTGTAGTGGAGCGGGTCGAGAGTTTCAAGTTCCTTGGTGTCCACATCACCAACGAACTATCATGGTCCAAACAGAAGAGGGCACGACAAAACCTTTTCCCTGTCAGGAGACTGAAAAGATTTGGCATGGGTCTCCAGATCCTCAAAAGCTTATACAGCTGCACCATCGAGAGCATCTGTAGAAACAGCTGTCTTTTAGTCAAGACTTTCGTGTTAATTAACGTAATATGTAATTGTTGTACTGTATTTGTGTTTATAGTTTTGTTTAATGTTGTGTTCGTGTCTGTAAGTTGTTTGCATCTCACCATAAGGCGCTACACAGGGTAGTGCAAGCGGCCCAGTACATCACTGGAGCCAAGCTCCCTGCCATCCAGGACCTATACAATAGGCAGTGTCCGAGGAAAGCCCATAAAAATGTCAGAGACTCCAGTCACCCAAGTTACAGATTGTTTTCTCTGCTACCGCACAGCATGCGGTACCGGAGCGCCAAGTCTAGGGACCAAAAGGCTCCTCAACAGCTTCTACCCCCAAGCCATAAGATTGCTGAACAATTCATAAGAACCCCCCCCCCCTCCCTTTTGTATACTGCTACCACTCACTGTTTACTATCGATGTATAGTCACTTCACCCCCACCTGCATGTACAGATTACCTCAACTAACCTGTAACCCCGAATACTGTCTCGGTACCGGTGCCGCCTGTATATAGCCTCGTTATTGTTATTCTTATTGTTACTTTTTATGATCACTTTTTATTTTATTATACTTGGTAAACATTTTCTTAACTCTTCTCGAACTTCACTGTTGGTTAAGGGCTTGTAAGTAAGCATTTCACGGTAAAGTCTACACTTGTAAACAGCCATCACTAGCACAAAGAGGTGGCTGCCTACCTACAGACTTGATATCATTGGCCACTTTAATAACTTGAACCCTAGTCACTTTAATAATACCACTTTAAGAATGTTTACATATCTCACATTACTTATCTCATATGTATATACTGTATACTGTATCCTACAATATATACAATATATTAGCTATTGCATCTTAGCCGCTCTGTCACTGCTCATCCATATATTTTATACTTACATATTCTTATCCCATTCCTTTATTAGATTGTGTGTTTTAGGTTTTGTTGTGTAATTGTTAGATATTACCTGTTAGATACTGCTGCACTGTCGGATGTAGAAGCATAAGCATTTCGCTACACTCGCAATAACATCTGCTAACAATGTGTATGTGACCAATAAAATTTGATTTGATTTATAAAGGCAATACATTAGATTCATTCATTTATGATCACATTTCTGTAGCTAGAGGGCTTGATTTATTATAGCACAATACATACAGTGCCTTTGGAAAGTATTCAGAGCCCTTGACTTTTTATACATTTTGTTAGGTTACAGCCTTATTCTAAAATGGATTAAATAGATTTATTTCCTCATCAACCTACACACAATACCACATGATGATGAAGCAAAAACACGTTTTTAGAAATGTTTGCTAATTACATAAGTATTCAGACCCTTTACTCTGTACTTTGTTGAAGCACCTTTGGCAGCGATTACAGCCTAGAGTCTTCTTGGGTATGACGCTACAAGCTTGGCACACCTGTATTTGGGGAGTTTCTCCCATTCTTCTTTGCAGATCCTCTCAAGCTCTGTCAGGTTGGAAGGGGAGTGTTGCTGCACAGCTATTTTCAGGTCTCTCCAGAGATGTTTGATTAGGTTTAAGTCCGGGCTCTGCCTGGGCCTTTCAAGGACATTCAGAGACTTGTCCCGAAGCCACTCTTGCGTTGTGTTGGCTGTGTGCTTTGGGTCGTTGCCCTGTTGAAAGGCAAACCTTGGCCCCAGTCTGAGATCTTGAGAGCTCTGGAGCAGGTTTTCATCAAGGATCTCTCTCCATTCATCGTTGCCTCGATCCTGACAAGTCTCCCAGTCCCTACCACTGAAAACATCCCCACAGCATGATGCTGCCACCAACATGCTTCATCGTAGGGATGGTGCCAGGTTTCCTCCAGACGTGATGCTTGGCATTCAGGCCAGAGTTGAATCTTGGTTTCATCAGGGGAGGGAGGGAGGCAGAGAATTTCCTGCAGTCCTCAGCTGCGAGAACATCTGTCTGTGAGGGGTCCAAACAGCCCCCCACGTGTTTGCTCACGGGTCGCCTGATTGCCTTTCCTTCCTCTTTTCTCTCCCACTAAAGACCTGCTGTCCTTCCTCTCACTCTAATCAACGCACCATGACCCAGAGAGGTGCATTCTGGGAGATGCAGGGGAGATGGACACAAGGAATGGAAATAAGGGAGGAATCAAATGAAAATGTGTATTTGTGTTCAAGAAAATGTGTGCGCGTCAGGAAAGACTAGTGTGTGACTGTGTGCGTGTGTGACGTGGGCACCCTGTGCTCACCCTGGGTTTGGAGCCTGCTGTCTGGGTCACAGTGGTGCACCCTGGGGCCTGAGCTCCACAAAGAGGCCTTCTATAAACAGCAGCACATCACTCAGGCGAGGAGCCCAACAAAACCATTACCACGCTTTGGGGAACATAGAGCTGGCTTCATTACATCTGATATCACTTAGAAATAGAGCTGGAATCAAGACCTTTTCACAAATATATTTTGGTATTTGTTTTGTTAGTCCATTGTTGATAGTTCCAAAATATTTTGCATGTCAGCAATCAAGTTTTCAAGATACTGTATATAATTTTATAAATACAGAAATATGGCAGTTGCGTTTTGGTATTTTGATATTTATCTTGAAAACTTGATTTCTGACATGCAAAACATTTTGGGACTATGTCAACAATGTATTAATGAAACAAATACCAAAGATAGTTTTTGGGTGAAATGTTCCTTTAAGGCTATTTTAAACGTGTTTATGAAAGAGAGATGGGGAAAGAGAGAGGCTGAAAGAAACACTGAGAAACAGAGAAATGTACATTTCAATAATCAGTTTCAAGGACTCATCATTTATTATTCAAACTTTATTTCCTTAATGTTGTGAGATGGAAAAATTATAAACACGTACAGCTCAGGAACAATGTCTTGTCTAAGATAAGTCATGTTTTCTGAAGCAAAAAGAGTGAAAATAAATTATCATAACAATAATTATAACAGCAATTATAACAACAATAGTTGCTCTGTTTGCTTGCTTATTTTTTCAATAAAATCTGTTAAAAATAGGGGACCAGGTGGGTGGTGTGTATTCCAGCATGTGAGGGATGAGGGGTCAGTGGTGTTTGTGTGTGTGTCAAAGTGTGGGGCGGCTGGGTCAGAAAGTCTTTCATTCCTACGGTATCAACAGTCTGTCCACAGCAGCCAGTCAGTGGGGGGGTTAAGAGGGGAAAGCAGTGGTTCCCCTATCTCTTCTCTGATAGGGTGGGAGGGGGGGGTACCAAAGTGACTTAGTAGAAAAAAGGCAAAAGAACCATGAATGTCCCCATTCGCACCAATGCGTCTTCGTCTTCCACACACTTGAAGGGGGTAACTTAGCATACCCACATTCCTCTTCACCCTCTCACTTTCTCTCTACCTTCAGTCACATCTCCTCTTCATCAATCTCTCAATGAGGCCAGGCAAAACAATGTCCTACTGACAGTTGATCCCCATTACTATTACCCTTCTAAAAACAGACGCAGTCCTCTTTATGTTGTCCCACAGTAGTGGTGGTGATGGAGTTGGAGGGGTGGTGGTGGTGGCAAGGCCTGATGCAGGAGCTTCAGGAGGCTTCAGTGCTCAGCCCAGGCCGGCGACCGACCTGAGTGGTGGGGATGGCTGAAGGAGGGGTGATGGATGGGCATGGGAGTTGGCAGCATGTGTCCGGAGTGGCTGAAGGGGGGAAGGTGGCCCATGTGGGTCATGTGTCCAGCCAGGCCGGGGCCACCCCCAAAGGGAGAAGACCTGTCATGCATGCATTTGGACAGCTCATCGTAGCCATCTCCAGAACGCTTGCCCCTCTTGGACTTGCTGGACATTTTGCGGTTGCGTGTCTGGATGCCCTCCTTCTTCATGGTCATTGGCCTGTTGACCTGTGGAGAGCCAGGGAGGAGGGATATTAGCTAAGGAGAAGCCAGACAAGCCTGGAGTAGGCTATTGGAGTAGGCTTCATATTGATATTTTGTGGGTTTCAATATCATGTCAAATACCTGTTTCTTGTTTTAAAAAACTGTCCAGAACTAAATTATTTAGTCATTGGACATGTTCTTGCACTCTCAATCCTTTTATATTCAACTTTGTCAAGCTTCGTTCGTAATTGTGGATCATTTAGAAAAATCTAAACAACTATGATGGAAAACATATTGCCTTTTTAATAAACATGAGAAAAAATTCTGATGTGCCATAAATATTGTGGAACAGATTTAACAGACATTGGATAACCAAGCCACATTAAAAGGCATGAGCATTTTTCCACTTTTGTCTTTAAAATTAAATAGAATCCTCTCACTGAACATGAATACATGAGGACTAGAAGCCACGCTGAACCTGAAAGGGCTACTCTCAGACAAGTTGGCATCAATATAACTGACGCCTTTACCCTGAATGACAGTCCCACCCTCCAGCCTCTCCTGGGAGTAACACCCCCCATTGAAACAAAGATGGATTAATAAAAAGAAAAAAGGACTGGCGGGTTCTGCTTGACAGGAAAAGCAGACTTTGCATCCCCAGCCTCTTTCTCCCCGGCTCCTCAATCGATACAAGCTGTCCGCCTACTTGACCAGCTCACCCCCCAGTTTCTATGTAAGCGGTCAGGCTACTTACGTTGTGCAGTTTGTAGTAAAGCCCGCAGGCGTTGCACACCGGGTCGCCATTGCCGTTGCGCCTCCAAAGGGTGGTGGTGGTGGTCTGACAGTTAGCGCAGCAGGTGCCAGCTCGTCTCGCAGCGGACTGGGGAGGAGAAAAACGCATACTGTTAATACATTATGAATAAAGCCATTCAAATGTTAGCTGATTTGATCATTGTATTAGGCAACAGAGGTCAACGAGGGAAGTGAACATGACATGAATACGATTATTGAAATGAACTACCGTGACGATTTAGGCAGAGCCAAAGGCGGCTACTTTTCAAATGTTCATTCGGAATTTATAGGACATTTTAAAATTTAAAACCACTGGTTTTAAAAGCCTACTGTAATGTTCCACCAGATCTACCCATATCAACTAGTATCACGCATGGAACAACAGAATAAAACATTCTCTTCGGTAAATATCTTCCCATGTATCTTTTAGGGTGATGAGTATTATGACTTTGTGTTGCTGTGTAGGCTATTCTCCAACCAACCTCCTCTCAGGGCTACATCCACAAATAACATCAAAGACAGCGCCAGTTAGACTCATGAAATTGCTTAAAGGGAGTCACATCTGTATTGATTTAATTGAATATATTCTGTGATCTATACAAGCTTAATTCAATTTTTCAATTTGTGCAATGCTGCAAAAGCTGTTTCTAGTTAAATGCGTTGTTTCTATCTTTTACCAATTACTGCTGTCATATTTCATTTAATTAAAAAAATAGATAGGGCACATTAATAATGTATGCCGTCTTTTTGCATGATTCTCCCTTGATCCAGAGAATCAAACGACCCGAACTAAGACGTCTACAATACCAGGGCCTGTCTGCCGATGCGCTTTGTGTCCATTACAGATCAATTCTTCATATAATAAGAAACATTTCAACTCAGAATACAATAACTATACAGCCATGATGCTGCATGTGTGTTTTTCTTTTCATTCATTTAAGATTGTATCATATCATAGTTGTTCATTCAAGACATCCCCAATAAAAACAACGGTGGCGACGCACGGAATGTAAAAAACGACAACAAAAAACACTTAGCATTCCGACGCATAAAGCTTGCGCCACTGCTTACCCAGCATGACAAACAATCCATTTATTTTCCGACCCCCCCCCTCTTCTCTCTCCACACACACATACACACAGTGCTGTGATAATCGCTTTACAGTATATGTCAAAGTCTGGCCTGAAAAATGCAGCGGGGTTTGTTGAAGGCGGAAACACCGGGGAACCTGGCTTCCTTATCGGGCCGGGCAGATATCCGGATAGGAAACAACTGGATGCCCTTTGAACTGAACTCTGAAAACACTTGAGCTGAAAATGCAAAGCTGCGACCACAGACCGACCCATGGAAAATGTAATGGACTTCTCATCGGAAGAACTAGGCAGAGGCGCGCAGCCAAGGAGAAAAATGCAGAAGCTTTATTTACACCAAGCTGCGCTAAAATGAGTTATACTTGTCCCACTAATGCTGACAATGTTGCTAATACAGTAAGAAACAATGTATTTCAGAAAGACAGTTATTCAAAACATATTCAAATATAATCCCACCCTATTCACCATGCTCACCATCCCATTACATTTAGCTCAATGGAAGATAGCAATGGGAAAGCAAACAACCATTTCAATTTGTTGAACATTTTGAATGATTGATTTCAAGGCAACCAACATTAAAAACATGAGTGAATTGGGCTACAATTAGGTTATCCAACTAATGTGTCTTTGGCACTGCATGACTGGAGGAGTATAAGTGTAAGTATAACTGTCTAAGTACAGATTTAATTAGATATTAAGGTATAAGCTATTGATTGAAACATGTATATGATGTAGGCCTATAGTAGCATATGATTTAATTATGTGAAATAAATTGAATGTCTAATCAGAACTAAACTATTCAGATTAAGCCTATAAGCCGACATAAACGAGGTGTGGCGAGTAAAACACCTACTGATCATGATTCATGAACCTGTTTAGCTGAGGAAAACAGAAGCTAGAAAAAGTCATTATAGAAGCAAAATAAAGTAAAACAATTTTCTTGTCAAATTGAACTAACTAATTTAAAGATTAGATCAATCTAAGGGCTCTATTCAGTTTGTATTGCTGAAGCTTTACAGATTGTGTTTAAATGCAGATTTACCATAAATGCTGTCTCTGCTGAGGGAGGGAACACTGCCTTTAAATTTCAATCAAGCTGTAACTTGTAATGCTGAACTTCCATATGGATTGAGTAGAGCCCTAAATCTACTGCTTTAATGCTTAGCCCACATTTTTTTGAGCTATAAAAAATTAGGAGTTGGATCGCGCCTTGGACTGGCATTGAAATTAGCCTTAATTACTTCTCACAATTTACTTTTGGGAAACTTGAATATCTTTTTAAACTTTGAGATGGTAAGACTGAAAATGCCAAATTAGTGATGTAGTTTGCAAAGCACATAAAAAATGGAGAAAGGGGGAGATCTAAAGATGGAACAACTATCATTGGTTGCTAAAATGACTAGGATAATGCCTTTGGCTGCTAGAAAATGAAAGAAAGTTCATTTGAAAACCGATAGAATGTTAGAGTGCATGAGGATGTGTTCATTAAATATTTCGATCAACATTTCTATGGTTGAATTTTGGCTTCGCTACTTTGAAGCAAGGTAAGACATGCCTCATAATAGGACGCAAATCGTCCCGGTTTCAAACAACTAAGGAACAGGTCAAATATAGTGATGCTAATGATTATTTGCATTGATCAATCTCATGTGGCCCACTGTTAGCCTACTTGGGGCGGCAGGGTAGCCTAGTGGTTAGAGCGTTGGACTAGTAACCGGAAGGTTGTAAGTTCAAACCCCCGAGCTGACAAGGTACAAATCTGTCGTTCTGTCCCTGAACAGGCAGTTAACCCGCTGTTCCTAGGCCGTCATTGAAAATAAGAATTTGTTCTTAACTGACTTGCCTGGTTAAATAAAGGTAAAATAAAAAATACTTGCCTATGAAAGACCAACATGGGAATTATCATTTTAGGTCATTCAGAGTACATATCAATGTTACTCATAAAAGATTTCACACAGGGCAGGCCTTTTTAATTTTTTTTTTTTGCTAAATTAAAGCATACCCACTCCTCTTGGCCCCACTGCACCAGGGAGTAAGACTATCCTATAGAATCAAAGTTGTGATTCCTAATCAGAGTTCTGAATACAAAATGAAAGAAATAAAACAATTTCAAAATAGGCAGGAACCAATATATATATATTTGTTTTAAATAACTTGTAATGATAACTAAACAACTCATCATGATTAATAATATTGAACATTAAACGTACAATAATACTTTGGTCCGAGACAAACAAATATCTATAAAAGTGTATGTGCATTAAAAATAACAGGGCTTGGAATACTCCCTGCTCCTAAATGCCTGTGCAGAACACTGGACAAAGTGTTTGTGTGTGTGCACTGTTTTTCACTCACTCCAGTGTGGTGATAACTAAAGCAGCATGGGCATTGGTATCAGTGACAGTATCAAAAGTACCAGCAATAATAATAGCAGTAACAATGGCAATAGTAGCAGTATTGTAACAGGGAGTGTAGGGGATCAGCAGGGGGTGAGAGGGACAAACAATTCCAGGAAGATCATAGGGAAAATATAACTTTCCTGGAATTGTCCTGGCAGTATCTGCTTCATGCTCTATTTGGGCCCCCTTTCTCAGATGTGGAGGGGTAGACAGGAGAGAGACGGGGACTCACCAGTCTGCGTTTGGGCTTGATGAGAGGTCTGTTCTGGCCATTCATCTTGTGGTACAGGCCGCAAGCATTGCACAGGTAGTGACCCGTCCCATCCCGCCGCCACAGGGGGGTGGAGGTGGCACCGCAGTTGACGCACTCGCGCCCCTCTGAGCAGAATTCAAGTGGAGGGAAGACAAAGGGAAATTTATATAATTAAAAAGTTCACACTCCATCAAAAGCTAAACTGCAACAGATTCACATTAAAGACAATAGTCGTCAGGACCAAGGAGGACAGACAGGTACTAATGAGCCTATTGGAGCCACTTTTCATTAGTAGTGTAATATGAAGTCTTAGTGCCCCCCCCCCCCTCGAGGACAGTGTCTCAGTGTGCAGGTGTACCAGCCAAGGACAATCCATATGACTGTCATTTGTACAGCTTGGTTCAGGGCGAATCTCCATGGATACAGACACACCTGTATGTAAAGTGATCCAAGTTCGGAAGCCCAGAGACAGCCAGGATGTGTCCAAAGGTGTCCAAACAGATGAATGTGAGACACCATCAAATTAGAGCTACATAATTCGTCAGCTTAGCAGGCACACATGATAGGAAACAGAAGTGTGTGCTGCTGGTGGTAGTATTAAATGTGGGCCTGACCACACTCTGGTCTCAACCAAATAGAATCCCATAATATAGCTCAGTATCACTTTATATCAACCCGGCTTCTCTTTTTCCCTTTACTCGTGCCCTTTACATTTGTTTACAAAATGTGTTCATTGTTAGGTTTGTGTACCTGACAACAACCCATTTAGTGGTGACCCTGATTGTATTTTCCTCCTCTGTAGTATTAAGTGCTCAAGCCTTTTCACCCACTTCTACATCTTCAGCTGCAGAGAACAAATGGGTGTTCACTCTCTCTCCTCTCAGTTTCACTTCGTTTAATGCACAGGCTCAGTAAATTGGGAGGTTGCTGGCGCATCATGTCTTATTAGAATGTCAGCGACACCCACAGTCCCACTGAAACCTGAGAGAGGGATCTGCTCTGGACAATGGCAGTGTTCACTTTGAAGTGTATTCTGAGTGTTTGACTCTCTCTCCCAGTCCAGCAGAGGCACCAGTATCAATACAACATCACCTTCCAGCTCCACAAATGCTAAAGCTGTTGAATTGTTGTGTAATTTGGGGAGGTTCCACAGGGAGAGAACACTGAGATCGCACTGGCCAAGAGTATAGGGAGTGTGAGGCCATTGCCCTTCGAGAGAAGAGGTAGGTAGGTGAGCAGAGAGGGCTGTTTTGAGGTTATTTAAACAGGAAACTACACTGTCTTAAGGTATGTGCTGACTGCTGAAATGTCATTGTGGCCATTTCATACAACAATCACTGCTACATCAGATGCGACTGACAGATAAGAGTAGCTAATGCAGGCCTTATAGTTACTGATTTTGGAACTCACATAACTCACATAACAGTAGGCTTTTCTTGCATTAAATAATCCCCTTAAAACATTTGTGAAGTGTTTGAATTAAAATATTTGCATAACCAATCTACCATTCACAAAGTACTGAACTACTTAGCATCCGTCAGACAATAGCACTTTGAGCTCTGGTGATCATCTAAATGAAGACAGTTGTTGCTAATATCTCTATACACTAATGAACTGTTAGAGAAATTCCACACTCAACATATTTTTGAACACCAGGGCCACAATATAATTAGTCAGAGCAAATGTAATAATAAATGTCTCCCTATGAGCTCATGTGATGGCTTGATTAACTATCTAATTCATTATCTAGTATTTGTATTAATTTCTCTGAAGGTGATGTGCTCTTTAGAAGATCCTAAACTTTTATACGAGTAGCGGCTATTATTACAGTATCATAATATCGTTATTATCAATTATAAATATCGTATTATGACTTTGCTGTGATTCATGTGGTCATTACCACTAGTGTTATAATCATCCTCTCAACTAGAGTAGGCTACCTTAACCCTGGGTTTCATTCCTTCTCACCATCACAGCGCACTGGGCCAAGGCCATGCTTAAAAATACAAACAGCAGGGCTCTGTCGCCTGTGACGGCGCATCCCGACGGTGCTTTGTTAGTATTGGGGCAAGCAATGGGCAGGGGTGGAGGTTGTGATTTGTTCACTCAGAAGTATGGGCTACAGGATATGGTAGGAGCCAGAGCGTCGTGACTCCTGCATTTTAAGTGTAATAAAGAACTACTCTAAAAGAAAACAACTGGAAGTGAACACTTCTGCCAAACAAGGACATTGGTGGGATAATGTTCAGCATCTAAACCAGATAAACATAAAAACGTCCACTTTGAATATGGTTAAAAATAGTAGCAAAATAATGATTATAGGCTTAGGCCACGTAGCACTTTTGATAGAACATGCACAATAGCTAAGCCTTATTACATTTTCTAGTGAAATATTATTATATTCAGCACCCTCTTAAAAATACTATATCCTACTATAAGCCAAATAATCAAAGAGAAAATACATTTTCACGTTGAATTCCCTATTTCTATTTTGGTGACTGTTGACTTTAGGCTATCATCTCTTTGCCTCGACTCCAAAACGTGTAGTCATGTTCAAACTGGTCCTGAATATTTGCGTTTGTAATCGGTGACCCTGATTAGTCGTTTCATGTTAGATTCCCATTAAGTGACCCTTTTAAGTGGATGGTGTTTACAAGTGGTGACGTATGCGATGGAACATAGATAAGATTCGCTGAAACAGGTTTGAGGAGAAAGAAACGCTGCAGGTAAAAGAACCTGAACAAACTATTACAGCAACCACCCGTTTGACAGCGAAACATATACTAGATGGACCACCCAAACTATTTCAAGATAAAATAAACATGTATAGCCCTACAAGTAAAATCAATTTAAAGTATGTTAATTATTGTATGTGCCCTGACAGAAATCGATGCACTTCCAAAGCGTTTCGACAAACTATAGGCCGAGTTTATATCGTTAAACATGCAGGCCCAGATATTGGTATCCTAAAACTTAAATAATTATACCAAACTCTAGGCACAGGGTAACTTTTGGAATAGAGTTATGAAACTCACCTGAGCATGACCGGGCTTTGCTTTTACACTTCGGCGTAAAGCTGGATGAAGATCCGCCCAGCAGGCTACCGGGGTGGAAGAGGCTGCCGCCGTACTCGTGTGGTGTTGGTAGAGAGTATGGGTAGGTCGGGATAGGGAGGTGCGTTGCGGGTGTTTGGGCACTCATCGAAGCCAGGCTGTTGCGCAAAGGACTGCAACCCTCCATTTTCATCCCGTCTGCGAGTGACACTTGGTACTTTATGGACTCCTTTTCGTCCATTCTCGCAGAGTTGGAGTTTGGAGAAGTAGGGCCGGGGTCCGGGGACACGTCTTTGGGAGGCGTAGGAGGGAAACTGTAGAGATGGTGCGGGCTGGAGTGGGACGCAGGGGTGAGGGAAGACACTGGAGCAGAATTGGAGCTACTACTGCAAGGGTAGCCAGAGCTAGCAGGATGCAGTCCGGGCTTGCTGAAATGGCTGACTGCCCATGCGTTATGATGGTGGGCAGCAGAGATGGCCGCCTTCCCGCTGTCCAGCCACGGAATGCCAGGGCTGTGGATGAGGTGTGGCCGGCAAACCTGACTCCCAAGGCGAGCTGGAAATAGAAATAAGCTATTATGAAGTTTTACTAATCGAAAGCGATTGGTCCAATTCTCTCAGAATGCGTAAAAGTGCTGTCTCTTCACCTGTTGATGCAAACTCCAAACTATTTAAACTCGACATCGAGTTATCATTTTCACAGTGTAAAAGTTAATCAAATAGCCTACAGGGCACTAACTTAAACCCCACGTCATTTTACAATCACCAGCCAAAGCTAAAACAAGCGTTAGGCTACAACAGCCCCGTGCCATAGCCTATACGACATATTTACTAATTTAAATGTGCATGCTTATTGCCGAAAGCATATAGGCCTAACTGAGAAGAAAAAAATCCACGAGGAGAAAATCGGACCTTTGTAGAGGCCTTGATTGAACTGCTATTTGCCTATGGCCATTGCCTGGTCGTCGCTCAAGTTCCAGAATTTGGGCTAAAGAATGTTATTAGCAATTTTGCGCTTTTATATTATATCCGGAAGTGCCTCTCTCTCCACTTTTCTAGAAACCCCTGGCCCAACAGAGAGGGGTTAAATGACATACTTCCCTTTCCTCTTGCTATTTATTGCTTGAAATTCTCATTTTATGATTCCATGCCGTATGTCAGATACATATAAGCCGAGGCTACACGTTTATGGACATAGATGTGTTAGAGTGATTTAATTCACATATAGGCTTACGCGTGAAAGGGAAAACAATAACAAAATGTCCTAGGATTAAGAAAATAAATAAAAGTCCCATAAGGGACTGTTATGGCGACTTTTAACTGGTCCGACGTCGTTTTCTGTGTCAAAGGGCTTTGCGCATCACACATAACCATTTATGGCAATAATATAGGCCTACCATCAATGAGTTTGAAAGCAACAGGCTGGGTTGAAGGAAACATGTAATCGTATTGTAACTCGCACACTCTCACAATTACCTACAGCTTTAAAGCAGACTTGACTAGAACACAAATACAGTTTAGTCACAAGGCTGAGCGCGTCTTACCATGTGTCTGGCTGTATGTAACCCTAGCCCGGGAATTGGCATAGTAGGGGTTCCCCTGAGAGTCCAAGTGGTTCAAAAACACGTCCACCTCGTCCGGGGGCAAAAGCGGCGCCATGGGCTCCATGTAGTTGTGGGTCAGGCTGTGGTGATGCGAGTCCAGGTGCTGCCCATTCAACACCGCGTGGTGATGCGCCATCCAACGAGATTGATCAGCTGCGACTTCCATAACTAAGTCTTCGATCTCCTTATCCAAGATATAACCAAAACGCCGTAGCCTACTTTACTCAAAATACAAATTATCTTTCTGTGGTCCTTCTCCTGGATCAAGCACTTTTAAACAGTCCCGAAGTGTGGAGAAAAGGATGGACGTAGTGATGCAGTTGTGATAATGGGTTTTCTGCACACTCTCCTTATAGTTTATTTGCTTCAGATATAGAAACCTTGATCCGTCTTGGCTCTTACTGACACCTGCAATGAAACAAAACAAAATGCTCTAATTTAATACACAAGGTGGTGCCAGCCCATTTTGTAGAACTCCTTCGGGGATGTATACAAAAGATAAGAGATTGTTGTTATCCATATATGTTCAGTCCTCCGAGAAACATTGATTGTATAGATAGACTAGTCTACCACTGAAGCCCTTTTACAAACAGCTTCCGTCACAAATGTAGCCTACTCATTCATATGTATCATTTTTTTAAATAGTAAAAAAAAATAGTTTAAAAAAAACATTGCTGCAAGTTTCTGTTTTTTTGCATCGAATCTTATTCCGTTAAAAAAACGTATTCTGAATATACCTGGTGAAAGTTTGATCTATAACTACGATCAGCTGTTCAAACACATTTTAATCTCTGAAAGGCCTGATCCGTGAGGTACCCGGGCGCACGCTCATTAATGAAATGTGGCTGTACTGATGCGACTGGCGCCAGTAAATTCAATATCAAGTGAGCCGGGGCGGAGTCACCCGTTAGCAGTGACCTCCTGTAAGCCAACCACAGATCAGTATAGCTACAATTGGCTCATGTATCCCAGCTCTTTCAATTTCCATTCTGCTGTCGAAACAGTAATGCTCGGGACCAAAAAACTAAAAGACATATCAATCAGCGTTGTAATTTCTTGGGGGTCTTTTTCTCTCTCGTGAAAATCACAAAATGAGCAATTGGGCTCTGATAAGGTCTTCTTCTAACAACACTCAAGAAGTGGACAGCCAAGATGGAGGCAAATTGTAAAATGTAAACCTACCAAGTTCTAGAGCAGTCAATTACATTGCTTAGCCTTGCCTATACCACGTTTAGAGAACGCATCATAATACTATAAGCTTGAATTTGAAGTGAATACCAATGCTATTTTGAATTGGCTAATTAAATTAAACCAACCATGATTAGATTTTCTAATCTACAGGTTTAGTGGGCTAATATAAATGCTATCAGACATCATAACATTATTATGGGTATTTTAGTTAAGCACTGTTGGTTTTTATTCTGTATTTCATGAATAAAGTGGTTGGTTTTCGCATAATGCCTTGTTTTACGCATATGCCCTGGGGAACTGCATCGGCAGGTTGGACAAAGTTTACAAATATTATATATGCCAATCATGTAAATGTTACGTAGAACAACAACCATTACAAGTGTGAGTTTTCACATGAGACTGCAATGCAAATAAATACAACTTTCAGCACCTCTAGGATTAATATGGTTGGAGGCGTTTTATAACCTCGAAAGTGGGGCCGATGTTGTGAACGCCTAATTGTCTTTAATTAGTAGTCACGACATTCTTCTTGTGAAAACACTGGTTTTGTCTCAGAAATAGGGCGATCAAACACTATTGGCATGGTAATAGCGCCTTTTTCTCACTTGGTGGTGCAGACAGGGCGTCAGGCCTCACTTGCGTAAAACCAACTGGTGACCATTAGCGGCACTTTGTTCATTCTTGTTTACAATCTCCTCGTGGGCTAAAACAAGTTGGCTTGCCCAACTCAGGCAGAAAGACAAGAGTGCCGCCTGTTACTTTTCAGTTCGCTGCAGCTAGCGACTGGAACGAGCTGCAACAAACACTCAAACTGGACAGTTTTATCTCAATCTCTTCATTCAAAGACTCAATCATGGACACTTTACTGACAGTTGTGGCTGCTTTGCATGATGTATTGTCGTGTCTACCTTCTTGCCCTTTGTGCTGTTGACTGTGCCCAATAATGTTTGTACCATGTTGTGTTGCTAACATGTTGTTGTTATGTTGCTACCATGCTGGGTTGTCATGTGTTGCTGCCTTGCTATGTTGTTGTCTTAGGTTTCTCTTTATGTAGTGTCGTGTTGTCTCTCTTGTTGTGATGTGTGTTTTGTCCTGTATTTACATTGTTATAGATGTTTTAATCCCAGGCCCCCATCCCCGCAGGAAGCCTTTTGCCTTTTGGTAGGCCATCATTGTAAATAAGAATTTGTTCTTAACTTACTTGCCTAGTTAAATAAAGGTTACATAAAAAATAAATATAACCAGGTAGGCTTTGTCCTATAATTGCCCCATTTGCTAGCCTACCTAAAGACTAATATCTAGGTATATATGTGATTTACTTTAGTATAGATTAGAAATCCTCATGCCTTAGGTAAGCAAACGCCTACTCAATTATATGCTACCAACTGAGTATCTGAGACTCATAATATGTAGGCTTACAAGTATAGTGGCCTTTTATTATAATGTGATGAAAAACTGTAGCTACACACTACATGGACATGCCATGTAGGACCTACCTGTTCCAAAGGAAATGCATCCAGGATGAATTTGTCAGTGGAGATATACTGGCTTAGCCACTATGGTAAAATGTGGCATTTCGTGCCATGCTTTAACGATATTGAATATTAAAAATGAATTGTTTTATTGTGGCTTTTGTAATAAAGAGTGCGTGCGTGCGTGCGTGATTGACATGCAATAATTGGAGGGAGCTCGGGGCCCAGACTGACCGCCTCTCTGACGCCGCGACTTGACGTCACAGCATCACAGAAAAGGGGAAAAAATACCAGCGCATGAACTTTATAATCGTTCCAAAAAAGCCTCGAGATCAACGAGGACCAAGTTTCACTTATTCTGATAGAAATACAGTGATGTTTTGGCCAAGCTTATGTGAAGTAATTACATGCACTCTACTCAACCTGTGAAAAAAAGGGATGCATGAATGCTTAACGCAATGTTAGAGCAAAGCCATTTGCGCAGTTTGGGCTTTGATATGAGCATGTCTGTATGGTGTGTGTGTGTGTGTAGCTTGACATTCAGTCATTGGCACTGGCCAAGGGCCATGACATGATGAGCTCAGCTCTCTGTGCGTCAAATCCTAAAATCAACAAATTAACGTATGTGGGGGTCTTAACACACCCAGAGGTCTCCCTAATGATGTAATCACCCAAATACAGACATTCTCCTGAAATGAGACATATATAACTACAGAAAATGACAGGTGTAGCAGTGAGGAGATTTGTCTTAATAAATTGTTTTTTATATATAATGTGCAACTGTCTGTCGATTCATTGAGCTGGTCTAATTACATAGATTTAAAAAAAAAAAAGTTTTCTATGGCACTTAGCTAGGTCTAAAGTACAATATAAATATTCCCTACAGATATTCCATTGAAAAAAGTGCAGAACTTCATGCCAACTGCTTTAAAAAAATAAAATAAGCATCAACACAATAGATCTCTTCAAACTATGATGCATCAATTTAATAGTCATGTACCAACTCAAATTTCAAATATTAATTATTCTTGATTTACATTTTGAACAAACTCTATATAGTGATCTTAGCAGGAAAAACCTATCATTTTACAACACCTTCACCCTAATGCATACTGTTTGTAATTCACCCCTGCTGTCTGTCTGTGTTGTTGTCTGTCCTCAGTGCTGTGCTCCTCTCAGCGTTGTGCTGTCTGGCTGGGACTGGGTGGGTCAGGCCCAGCAAGCAAGCTTCTCCATTGTTGTTTTGCTTGTTTGCCAAATGGATTACTCAACAGGATTTACTCCTCTGTAATTTATACCTTCATTAATCCCATTTGTATCTGTGCTAGAACAAAGGATGGGATGATGGGTTGGGGGCAGGGGGGTCCTCTCTCAAGGACATAGCAGAATTGTCTCACAGGGGATACTACTAGAGTGGTAGAACCCTTGGAGGTAAGCAAGGGTACCTATAGCTGAGGGAAAGACTTTATTCCTAATAAATGTTAATTGGCTATCTTTACATAGCAAACACAGGCATGGTCATGAAAGACAATACAATAGTAGCAAAACCATGTCAATTTTCTGCTGTAGAATTGAATATGTGCAGCGGACAGCTTTGAAACATGCTGAAGATATACCCTACCACCATTGCTAAGGTATGGTTGTTATTACTGAACAAGAGTAAGTGTATGAGTTACAGAGAGAATTCAAATAATTAACAGGTGCTGTTATGAAATGAGCTTGTCTTTCTCAACCTGTTTCTTCCCTTTGCTCCTGGTCATCTATCATTTTCCAGCGGGCTGGGGGGAGTAGGGTGGTAGTGAGAGCCACAGAGGGGTTTGTGAAGATAAGCAGAGCTGGGGAGAGGAGAATGACACAAACCAGCTGAAGCATTATTGTCCTTTACTCATGGGTAATTAGATCGAGCCAGGGCACTAAGGGCTATAGAGACACAAGCACCCAACACCCAGCCCATCCTAGTGGAAGTGCATGGGAACACAGAACGAGATGTGAAAGCTATGCCTTTTCACCCTCACATTAAACTGCATCCATTTACTTTGAAGTTGGTATATGCTTTATTTGAATAAATTACACTGAGGTGCAGCTGAATATTGGAGAAGTCAAACTACTATGTTCGGAGTAGGCAAATCTAGCTATAATGGCCCATTAATGGATGGACTTCTGTACATGTTGGCTTCCTGTATCTCACTGGTAGCCTTGACATAATTTGAGAGTCGTTTATTTAGATTAGATGTAAGTGATACTTTTGATTTATATGAAGTTGACCACAAGACACACACACAAACAGACACATAAAAGGGATGCTTAACTCTTTGGCATGTGAGGGACTGCTATGTGATAAGTAACCGTAAGGGGCCACATGTTGAGTTTCGAGTGAAAGCGTCATTTTTATTAGATGATCTCAGTCTCACCGGGGCAATAAATATGCCTGCTCGAGACAACAGTTCCGCCCCTGTTTCTATTCGAGCGCTGAGATCATGACGTTTTTGCCCTTTCTTATGATGAAAGGGGTTTACTGGAGTTAATGCGGTTGAAAGCACAGGTGATTAGTGGATACATCGTCATATTTCAATATAACGCCAATGTTGATCTCACACCCTTGATTGGTTAGCCTATCTGGATCTGCATAATTTCATAAGAACAACCCCAGGCCACAGCAATTTTCACATTTTAAATTATGAACTATTAAATACTTAATGAACATCTAGTACAGAAAATCAGATCGCACTAAGTCAGGTCATTCCAAAACGGATACTCGCAATAACCATGTAATACATAACACTGTTAAACTATTAAGAATTTAATCTGGACAAATTATAATCGATGCTCTTCTTCTGCTCATATGACGCGACAGGTATTTTGGGGGGACTCGGGAGGACTATGTTAGCTCTACCAGATGACTTAATGTTCGAAGTATCACATTATGTTATGTTCCTAGTCTATATAGCATAATATTTACAAAAAACAGTAGGCCTAATAACTAATGCTCAAAGGAGCTAGCTGTAGGCATAGTAGCCTATACAGTCTCAATGCATTTTTTCAACTATTTTATTTGAGGTCTATTTAGTCTTATAAAAAAATATTGTTTAGAAAACCAGGAAAACTTGTTTGATAGTCGTAATTATAGATTTGACAGAGAAATGCAAACAGCACATAATCGCATCATATAATAGCACAATTGGATTAGATAGGCTACTGCTGTAACTGCGTAACGAATTATTCTGAATGGTAAACTATATGATAAACACATGATAAACTGTTTGAATAAAATACATTCCAATTGTAGTCTATTGTTGTCATTATTGTGATGGCTTGTATTTCATGTTGTTCTTCTGACATTCTAACTACTCCGTGTCCATTCCGAGTGCCGTGCCATGGCTCTCTGCGGCCTATAATGTAGTATATTTGAAATGATACATAGGCGCGTTCATTATTTTTGACTGGCATAAAGCTTGGATAGCCTACTCTCTCACATATTGTATTTGAGTTGATGGACAACTATTATTGCAATATGCACCCCAACCAGTAACAACATTGCAAGGATCATATATCCTAAATAATTCCATTTACCACAATACCCTATGTAAATATTGAATAGCTCTTACCACTTGATGGTTGCATATGTAGTGGCTGATCCCTGTTCTTCGCGATGCACAGGCTAGATGGACACAAACTGACTCGGTCCTGCTCTGTCTGGGAGAGGAATAATGAGAGACTCAGTCTTGTATAACCGGGTCTCCGTTTCGCTTGCCTGACACCGCGTAGTTCTAGCACGTTTCCCTGTTATGCGCACAGTGATGAAGGTGGTAGATTTGCCTAAAAATCAATCCGCGTTTGTTGGTGATGCTGCTGTAGAAGTTATGTCGCTCTTTCCCAAGAGTTCTGTCAGCTGGCAAGCAGTTTAGCGACCTCTCTCTCTCCCTTTCAACCCTTTCACTTTTTCAATCTCTGCACTCCCCCTTTCTCTCCACTGAAAACGAGAAAGAACTTCATAGACGTATAGAGGCTGGAGCAACGTAACGATGTCGGTCGGTGCGTCAACCAGTCTCTATCTTGTATTCCGGATCCTGGCTTTGGCCATTTTGATATGGATTGTGGAGGAGGGTATCTAGTGTTCATTCTTAAAAACATTTTAGTCATAAGGTTTATCCGGTCTACAGTTTCACTTCATAATCAGTAAGCAGAACAGTTCCTTATGGAATGTTATGTGAGAGTGGAAGGTCAATGTCACTCAACCAATCCAATAACCAATCAGGTTATTTTGAACTGTAATAAAAGTCATATAAAGTAGGCATAGTTTAGCGCTATGGCGAGGCAATATATCTTCAAAATAATCTAATCTATGAAAAAACACATTTTGATGATATTAGCCTACCTATTGAGCTATCGTGGGTTGTTGGGCTATGATGAAGCAAGCTACATAAATCTACATGCACAATAGTATTTGGCCTAGAGCAATCCGGTGTAATGAATTCCTTCGCCAATTTGGATTAAAATACGGTATACCCCATGACCGACCCGCCCTCCTCCCATCTTCTTTTTACTCTGTCCCACACATTAACACCAACTTTTAAAACATGCAAAGCCTCAATATCTCCTGCACGCGACCTGGGCTCGTGCACTGCCTCTGAAGCCAGGCAGGTGCAAGGGTGCAAGGACTGCTGCATCCCGGGCTCGTGTCCCCTAGAGTAGACACACACAAAAAGAGGAGAAAACCAAGCTTGCATCAATAGAAACAAAAAAGTAAACTCTGACATAATTAATTGCATTCATTTCAAAACTTAAAATAATTTATGCAAAATTCATCAAAACCCGATCTGTTTTGGCTCATGCATAGGGCCTTGAATGAAAAAAACAGACAGAATATACACACTGACTTGACATACATTTAATTTTCAAAATAAAATAAACTGACAAGAATCGTCTGGTTTATGGTAGGTTATGTAATTTTACCAAAAAAAGAAGAGAAGCCGAAAAATAAAGACAGTTATCTTGTGATGGCACTATGTCAACTCTCCCAACTGGAGGCAGAAAAAGCTCCGTAGGCTACATGGTTTAAATTGTGTAACTTTGTCATGTTGACGCCTTACAACAATCCGTGCATATACGCCCAGAGAAACACATTTTAAATAGCCTGTATTGTGCATTTAGGCCTATATTTTTGTTCAAATAACATTGTTGTAATATAACATCAAATTCAATGACGGCGCACAATTGAAGACAGCATATCTTGTTGAAACTGGAGAGTGCATTATGGGCTTAGGCCTACTTGCATCCAGTAACCAGTCTTTACCTTCCTTGAAATGCAGACTCGACCCCGGTCATGATGTTGTTATCCCATTATCCAAAGTAGAAGTTATAGCACACAAATAAAAATGCACTCAACATTTGAGAACTTGGAGCAGACATATGAGAGAAATGAGAACGGTAACGACCCATTATTTTCACAGCATCCCACCCCAAAAGCGACAGTTCTTTATTTCACTAAAAGTTGCACCAAAATCAACAACAATGGTTATGATCATACCAGTTAATGTTAATAGTTATAATCAAACACTCATCACAAATAGCTCTTTATGTGTATTGATCTTTTCGTTTATTTAGGCTACAAGACCGTAGAATATCATCACTTGACAACAAACTGGTTAAGCTAAATTAGAAATTTCGTAACATGCTCATAGTATTAACCCAATTAGAATGCTAATTAGTTAAAGATCAATAAAAGTACGAGCAGCGCAAGCCTTGTGATCCGTCCAGCGGAAAGAGCTGCCTCCTGATTTGAGCGCGCGATAAAAGCTTATCAGCACCGAGCTTCCTTTCCTATTTGCAACTATTGAAATAATAATAATAAAAAAGACTAAAATATATATAACCCATAAATTGATGAAGCTGCTCAACTCATGTTTTTTTAAATAGAAAATACGACATGTCACACTGTCCACCCAAATCTAGCCTATAGGCTACAGTTGGACACCTATAGCTTCTAACATTTTGAAGCAAATTTTCTTGAGGTGAGCCTAATGACAATAATACAAACTTTATAGTTCAAGGTCAAGGACTTAATAATAATACAAATAGGCTGAATTATAGCCTAATAATAATAATTGGCCTTACAATAATTGAATAGCCTAATAATCTTTATCATAGGGTTATCATAATCACATAATCACATGAAAATGCAGCATTTATTTTTGTATGTTTCTTATCATTTTCAACATGTTCTGCAGCAGGGTTTTTGTAAGTGTCTGCATGGTGCTTGGCTGGAACGTTATTATTTATGTATGCATGCTGCATTAGATGCCAGGGCCCTTCTTCTTCTGATTATTACCAGGGGTAGGCCAATATTTCATCGGTGCTAGGCAATCTTTGTTCTCTGTGAAGATAATAAATGGCCTAATCGTTATCAGCAAACTGCTCGGGGTGTCAGCACCGACCGAGGCTGAAAGCAGGGTCCAAAGTGCCGCTGAATAAATTGGTGTTCCTTATCTCTCACTCCCAGATTATCGCCGCCTTTTCAGACGCACACAACAAATACATTCAATGCATCGAATGCATCATTTGAGGGGGGAAGATCCCGCAGGTTGATAGAGACATACAGACACAGGGAATGCGAAATATTTACACGCTTTACCCGCTCCCGTGTTTAGAGCCAATATTAGGTAGGCCTTTGGTTCACACATTTTACATATCACCCTATATTAAACATATATCACAGTGAAGTGATATGATGGTTATCTGCCTGATTAATCCTGTCTCCTCAGTTGTTGTCTCTACATTGGTAGTGGTAAAAAAACAAAACTCGTTATTTCTTTGCGTCGGATGTAGCCTTGTAGCCTATTGGTTTTCAGAAATGCATTTCTATACTGAATAGCCTACTATAACGTAAACTATAAACGTTGACATTTGAAACACAATGGAACATAATAACTAATAACAATTGATAATGACACTATGAATGAACATACATAACAATGAAATAAATAATAACATAATACTGTAATAATTGTAGCTTAGGCTAAATAATAACTACAATAATAATAATGCATATGTTGATTAATCATAGTATTAGCAATGGCAATAATATTCACTTCAATATACATTTTTACATTTTAGTCATTTAGAAGACGCTCTCTCCAGAGTGACTTACAGTTAGTGCATTAGTTTTAAGATGGCTCGGTGGGACTTACAGTTAGTGCATTAGTTTTAAGATAGCTAGGTGGGACTTACAGTTAGTGCATTCGTTTTAAGATGGCTAGGTGGGACTTACAGTTAGTGCATTAGTTTTAAGATAGCTAAGTGGGACTTACAGTTAGTGCATACGTTTTAAGATAGCTAGGTGGGACTTACAGTTAGTGCATTAGTTTTAAGATAGCTAAGTGGGACTTACAGTTAGTGCATACGTTTTAAGATAGCTAGGTGGGACTTACAGTTAGTGCATTAGTTTTAAGATGGCTAGGTGGGACTTACAGTTAGTGCATTCGTTTTAAGATAGCTAGGTGGGACAACGACATATCAAAGTCATAGTAAGTTAATTTTTCCTCAATAAAGTAGCTATCAGCAAAGCCAGAGCTACTAAGGGAAACGAGTCAAGTGCGAGTGTTAGTTCACTAAAAGCTTACAAATGCAATATATAGGCCTATATAACAAATACAATAGGCCAATATACCTCAACATTCCCGAAGGTATGGCAAAAGTTTATTCGAGCAAGCAGACAAACAGTTTCTGCCGTTTTCTATAGGCATACTGTTTATTCTCTAACAAATGCATTTCTTAAAATATTCAAATTCAAACACAATTCTTTCCCCATGTTTTATGTGTATGAAATAGGCGTACTATAGACCCGGTGTGGTATGCTAGGCCTAATATCCCTTTATTCTCCCATGTTATTTTTTGATGTTTTATGAGAGAATATTTGGCATACACGATTATGCGTCGATCACACCTACACTGTCGTTGCGCAAAATGGTAATCAGCATCATCTGGATATGTGTGCAACAAAAGTGTAACATTCACCTTCTGCTACAATTTCTGTCAAGCCGTCTAAGCATACAATTTGATGCATATGTTTGATAAATCCAACATATGCACCACACAGAACACACTGCAACAGCCTCTGCAACGCAATACTGCAAGGCAAACTCATTATTCTTTTGGAAATGAATGTACTTCTGGTGTACCAAAACGCAATGACACTGTAGGTGTGATCGAGGTGTAGGCGCAAAAACTTCACCATGGACATCGAGTTCTCTGATGACTGCCCTTTGAAGTTTGCTGTAGTCATACATCTCAGAGTCTTACATTACTAATTTGACCGCACAGAGAGCAAAATGTTTTGTATTTCAGAGAGAACCGTTTTCCATTTATAATCGAGCATGGAACATAATGTAGTATTTAGGAGTGACACTTATGACCAAAAAAAATCGAGTTTTCCAATATACACAAACTCCCCTTTTAATAACAAGGTATCTCCACCAGCCCTGTGCTCTGATGGTCTCCTAGACAACCAAGATAACAGAGCAGCAGTTTTCCATATCAGCACCAGTCTATTATATCCTGGGATTAGCTCTCTTCCCGAAAAGGTCAAACACAAAATCATGACACCTGGTATTTTCACCCTGGCTGTGAGTGCACACACATGTATATACATGCATTTGCGTGCCATTTCATTTAAAGTCATTAACCTTCAAAATGTCCCTGCTCACAAAATATCAGCATCATAAAGAAGTACTTTCTGTGACTTATGGTGAATGTAGACAGAACAACATAGCAGCAACACAAGCTGAGGCTTGGAGAGGTTACTCAGGCTATTTGTCTCATTACCAACCCGCTAGCGCTCCAGTTTGAGTAGCAATTGGGCCCAATGTACTGTTATGTAGCGACCCCTAGTGATGAGATGATCATTCAAAAGTAGATCAATATTCAAATGAAGAAAGTGGAGGAAAATGGATGAAAGTGAAAAAAAGTGTGTGTTTGTGTGTGTGTGTGTGTGTGTGTGTGAGAGAGAGAGAGAGAGAGAGAGAGAGAGAGAGAGAGAGAGAGTCTGTGTGCATGTGTGTGTTGAAAGAGGGAGAGAAACGACGAACATAGAGAGAAATTCATGGAGGATAAAAATTCATTGAGTCATTGAGAATAGATGCAGGGGATGGAGACAGAGAGAGAGAGAGAGAGAGAGAGATTGAGAGTGAGTGAGAGAGAGAGAGAGAGAGAGAGAGAGAGAGAGAGAGAGACTACAACAGGCCATTGCACAGCTGGAATGTTCCAGCTGGGATTCCCGATGGCTGGACAGGAAGAGAGTGGAGTCCTGACAGGAAGAGTGTGCTGGGAGGGCTAGTGCTGGGTGGGGAGAGAGAGAGAGTTGTTTCCTGTTAGCTGCTCTCCCTCTCTCAACACATTTCTCTCTAAGTGTTCTCTGTCTACCTATCCCTCTATCTTTCGCCATGCTTCACTCCCCATCCACATTAGGACTTGTAGGCCTATTGGTTATGAAACCATCCTATTTCCCTCAAATGTTCACCTTCAAACTCCTCATGTGAGTTCACACAGCAACAGGGTATAATACATTTGATCAATGGGGTTGTGGGAGGGAGGAGAGTGGGTCAAGCTGCCAGGCCATCAGGTTGCTTGAGGTGTAAATAAACTGGGGAGCAGGAACCAGGTGTTACCACGGTGGTACTTCCTGCCTGTCAGATCTGTCAGCCAGGTTACAAACCCACGTGGGCTCACAATAAAAGCCCATGTACCAACGGGACAACACGAGTTAATGTCAGAGGTTTGACAAATAGAGGTTGAGAAAACACAGAAAGAATGAGTCTCACAGTAGATATGAAATAGAGTGGTATGTGAAGTGTGAGAGGAAAAATGTCTTTGTCTCTCCTAAACTCAGTAGACAATCAGAGTTTCCTATCAGCTCTGGAGTAGGGGGAAATTGGCTGCCCTGGAAAGGAGAGGGCCAATCTCACAGCCAATGGGAAGTGCCCCTGTCACTCTAATCAGGAGTGATAGAGAGGAGGAAACGTGTGTGTGTGTGTGTGTGTGTGTGTGTGTGTGTGTGCACACGTGTGATTGCATTTGCACATAGGTACATGTGCATATGTCTTTCTCTGTGTATGGATTAAGTTGTTTTTAACCATGTCTCACTGGGTTTAGAAAGCCCATGGATCTGTCATGGATAACATACACATGTATAAAATAACCATCAGAGCTGCCACCTCTTCACTTCCCCTAGAGATGGATCACCCAGTGGATGTTTTAGGTGAATCTCTCCCTGAGAGGCATGACCAGCGTGCCTTTGACGGAGAGCCATGTGACAGAGATCAGGGGGTCTTAGTGGGAGCTGTGGACAGTTACATACAAGGGGAGGAGGGCAAGAGGATTACAGTTTCATCAATACAAATCCATAGAGAAGAGACAAACTGACATAACACACATATACCATGTATACAAACTCTGATTACTCTATGCAGTAGATGGAAGCAATGACAACCTTCTCAATGATTGTCCCCCTCTTTCTGTCTCACTTGCACCTTTTCCTCCATTTCCTCACCATATGACCCACCCTACCCGCCCCAGACAAGAATGTGTCTCTCCACACCCCCGACACAATCCTCTGTTTGAAGTCAGATGAACACATGTCCAGATATCTCTCCATCCCTCTCTCTGTTCCCTTCCTTACCCTTCTCTGTCCGTTTGTCTGTCTATCTGTCAGCCGTGCTCATCTCCACCCCCTGCAGCTGTGAGAGGGGCACAGGCGCTCTCATTGTGCTCCTCTTCCTCGCCCTCGCTCGTCTGCACCCGCCACAATCACACCTGCCACCTGCACAGGACATGGGCCCTGACCAGGCAGCTTTCATCTCCCCCCCAGCGCAGGCCCCTCTGCCCCAGGCCTGTCACTGTGGAATGGCAGACACACGGGCTAGAGGACAGAGAGCCATCTCTGTTTGTTTCCAGGTCAAGAGGAGCTAAAGTATACAGGATTTGTCCACAGCAAAGGAATAGATTTTAGCATAGGATGCAACATTTTTTAAATGATTTTGAATACAACAGGAGACAGAGACCTGGGAGTGTGTGGGTATTGCCAGAATGCATGATGGGGATTTTCCTTGTTTATATTGCCTTGTAGCCCAAAGTCAATTCTCTACAGATTACCATCACTTTAAGTAAAATACCATCAACAGCATTTTAGCTATTGTGGGTAGTGAGTACAGTCTTTACAGCATGGAGGACAGTCAAGTATGACAGATATTTGATGGCACATGGATTCCCATTTGCATTTGTAAGTGTTTATGAGTGTTCATGAATGCATGTGTGTGTGCAAGCTGGACTCAGGGGTAGACGTAACATAGTACATGTAAATCCAGGACACTTCAATTAGTATGATATGTTACGTTTCGTATGATAGTTATTAATTTGTGGATGTCCATCATCTATTTCATATGATACGTTGCGAATTACAATTTGTATATGTTACAAAGTGCAATTTGTACAATATGTTATGAATTTGCAAAATGTATGATATGTTACAAATTCCAATTTGTTATGGCTAACATTAGCTCAGTTAGGGTTAGGGGTTAAAGTTAGGAGTTAGGTTAAGCAGTTAAGGTTAGGGTTAGCTAACATGCTAAGTAGTTGCAAAGTACTGTAGCTAAAAATTAGCAAGTAGTTGCAAAGTTACTAATTAGCTAAAATGCAAGTTGTCCGTAATGAGATTCAAAAAAGCAACCTGGTTATACGCCCATACACCCCGACCAACCACCCTACGTTTGTTTTGCATTAACTAACCTAATGTCTTATGTAATCGTACTAAACATAAGATAGCATTCTAATTTGAGGCTCCCGGATTTATGTTTACTATGTTGTCTATGAGACCAGGTTTTGCATGCATATGTGTGCGAGTATTGAGAACTCCCTTGATGTTTGGATTAGTTTCCTCCTAATCTGCATGGTTTCTCTCTTCAACCTTCTGCTCTGTGCGTGTATGTATGTGCTGCATGTATAATAAAATAGGGACAGGGAGGATGGCTTCTCTGAGGGAGTGATTTATGAGCACGCACTTTGAAGGGTCTTCAGTGCAGGATATTGTTCTCTGACAGTGACTGGTCCCTCGGTAGGGTGTGTGTGTGTTAGAGAGAGCGGGAGAAAGAGATTAGGAGAAGGGGCCTGCAGGTGAGCTCTCAACGTAATCAATCACCACCATGTCACGTTGCTCTTGCCCTCTAGATTCCCCATTTCATAAGTACCTGGCTTTTTCTTTCAGATTCTTCCAAAACTATCAATTCATTATGAGAAATAACTTACTTGCAATAGCCTAAGTTACTGCATCAGGAAATAAATAATATTTATGCAACACATAACAACCACATGGTTCACACACACATGTCCCTCAGCTTTCACTCTTCGCCACATCAGGATACAGTTCTGTTTGTAGATTCCGGTTTAAACAGAATTTTGCTCGGATTTGGTCAACAGCTCAACCGCAGCCCTGGTGTGACCGGTTATCACATCCCCTATAGGCTGAAACTAAAGCAAGGCAGGGCCAGAACTGAAAGGAACATCTCCAACGAATCTTCACCTCCTACCACCCACATATCAACCAAATACAGTAAATCACACTAAACTATTACAAGAAAACACATTTTGAATCTGTCGCTATGCCACACATTTGGGTAAGACCTAATCAAATGATTGCCACTATTGGAAGTGATGTCAGATGTGAGGAATTGGTGGTATTATGAAGAGCTAACATACGGTACTTAAGCAATACTTTCACTCTCTCTCTTGTTTGTTAACAGTTTATTTGCCAAACATACAGCGGTCCACAAATAAGTATGCAACCTGCTGTAGAATAGAACCTGCTGTAGAATACATTACGATCTAACATAGTGGTAACCAAGTTGTAATGTGATGGCGTGCTGTTTGACATATCACTGCAGTGAGGGAAACTATGTCAACTACAGTCTGCCTGCAGTATAAGAAACTCGGCAAAAAAATAAATATCCCTTTTTCAGGACTCTGTCTTTCAAAGATAATTCATAAAAATCCAAATAACTTCAACGATCTTCATTGTAAAGGGTTTAAACAATGTTTCCCATGCTTGTTCAATGAACCATAAACAATAATGAACATGCACCTGTGGAACGGTCGTTAAGACATTAACAGCTTACAGACGGTAGGCAATTAAGGTCACAGTTATGAAAACTTAGGACACTAAAGATGACTTTCTACTCACTCTGAAAAACACCAAAAGAAAGATGCCCAGGGTCCCTGCTCATCTGTGTGAACGTGCCTTAGGCATGCTGCAAGGAGGCATGAGGACTGCAGATGTGGCCAGGGCAATAAATTGCCATGTCCGAAATTGAGACGCCTAAGACAGCTCTACATGGAGACAGGACGGACAGTAGATCATCCTCGCAGTGGCAGACCACGTGTAACAACACCTGCACAGGATCGGTACATCCGAACATCACACCTGCGGGACAGGTACAGGATGGCAACAACAACTGCCTGAGTTACACCAGGAATGCACAATCCCTCCATCAGTGCTCAGACTGTCCACAATAGGCTGAGAGAGAATGGACTGAGGGCATGTAGGCCTGTTGTAAGGCAGGTCCTCACCAGACATCACCGGCAACAACGTTGCCTATGGGCACAAATCCACCGTCACTGGACCAGACAGGACTGGCAAAAAGTGCTCTTCACTGACGAGTCGCAGTTTTGTCTCAGCAGGGGTGATGGTCGGATTCGAGTTTATCGTCGAAGGAATGAGAGTTACACCGAGGCCTGTACTCTGGAGCAGGATCGATTTGGAGGTGGAGGGTCAGTCATGGTCTGGGGCGGTGCCTTACAGTATCATCAGACTGAGCTTGTTGTCATTGCAGGCAATCTCAACGCTGTGCATTACAAGGAAGACCTTCTCCTCCCTCATGTGGTACTCTTCCTGCAGCCTCATCCTGACATGACCGTCCAGCATGACAATGCCTCCAGACATACTACTCGTTCTGTGCGTGATTTCCTGCAAGACAGGAATGTCAGTGTTCTGCCGTGGCCAGCGAAGAGCCCGGATCTCAATCCTATTGAGCACTTCTGGGACCTGTTGGATCGGAGGGTGAGGGCTAGGGCCATTCCCCCCAGAAATGTCTGGGAACTTGCAGGTGCCTTGGTGGAAGAGTGGGGTAACATCTCACAGCAAGAACTGGCAAATTTGGTGCAGTCCATGAGTAGATGCACTGCAGTACTTAATGCAGCTGGTGGCCACACCAGATACTGACTGTTACTTTTGATTTTGACTCCCCTATGTTCAGGGACACATTATTCCATTTGTTAGTCACATGTCTGTGGAATTTGTTCAGGTCATGTCTCAGTTGTTGAATATTATGTTCATACAAATATTTACACGTTAAGTTTGCTGAAAGTAAACAGTTGACAGTGAGAGGACGTTTCTTTTTTTGCTGAGTTTATGTTGGTGTGAGAATGATTGGCTGAGGGGGGTCTACCAGCCCTGCAGCTCCAAATCTCCACTGAAGCGCATACACAAAATGCCATTGTGGGGCCTTGTAACACCACCGAACATCAGTGCTAACAGACATGGTCTTTGCCTTCCTCCAATGTGTATTTTCACAATGATTATTGTAACGCACATACAATACATGAACGTTATCATGGCAACTAGAATGGGTAGTTATGGCCTTGGCATGACCTCTTATGACCCTAAAGGGAAAGCGGTGACCTTAGACTGACCCATGTCTCATCTCCTGTTCGTCCTCTGATCAGGAAGAAATAAGCAGGTCTCCTAGGGAGTGCCACCCTCCACTAGCAGTTTGGGTTGCTAGGTGTGGTCATCCTACTAAGGCCTGGTGTGCACTAGAATAAATCGTGTTAGAAATTCCCCAGAGGAATGTGGAAAAAGGGAAATGTAATCGATGTCTTATACAGTATGTGACATCTTTGAATGTAATGGAGAATTCAACCCACCATTGCCCTCTCGTTTATTAATTCATTGACAGGTGAGCCACGATTTAGTAGTGTCCTCAAGAATATAATTTGGCTGATGTAATGATCAGCAAAATTAAAGAATAAGCCAATTTTCCCCCATGATTAAGAGAGAATCAGCAAGCCACATCTACAAGGATCACATTATATGAATTGAGCACCAGTTGTTTTATTTGGGGTTGCTTCCATATTAAAATAAAACAGTGTCAACTTTGTAGGCACTATCCCTTTCCCAAGTCAAAAGCCTCACTTTACCCACCACAGATGGGAAAAATATCTTGAGCAAGAGTGCCCTCAGGTGGTGGAACTAGGTTACTTCCTGAAAGAGTTTTAAAAGTGGAGGAATCATTTCTATTTTAAAACAGTTGTCAGACAATGTTTCAAACTTGGTTCATTTTCCCCATTTCATTTACTGACGATACAGGTTCACATACATTATCACTCAACGTCTTCGACTGCCCCATACTATTCCCCACACACATGGCCTAAATCTCATGCATTCACTAAATCTCCTATCAAACAAAATATACCGTTACAAAGAGAAATGATACAAAATATTAGAGGGACAACGAGAAACTTAACATGAAGATGGTAACCCTTTGGATTGGGGTCCACACCATTTCAGAGCTTCAACTTTGTTCAGATATAAACAGCCAGGGGGAAGTAACAATAGTTCATAGGTGCAAAGAATGACGAAGACGTTTAGAGATGGTTTGACTCACAAGGGATCCCTTATTTCAGGGGCACTGATGACTACTCCACCCTTAAGAGAGCACAGGTTGGAGGGACTCAAGGGAGTATAGACACAGGACAGATGTGACATGAAAACCCTTAAGAGTAACACAAATATAGATTTATCACCATTCAAAAAAAGGTTAAAAAAAAAAAACACAAAACATTCCAAATTTAAACAGTTAAATTCTGCATTTAGGAGCTCTTCCACACAATTTAACTTAGACTTCCATGTAAGGTGTGACGCAAGCATTCCCTGTGGTGTTAAGCATAACACTGTTGTGTTTCTTGCGAGGCACAAAGGCACGAGTGTTTGCATGCACCTACAGGTTCCTTTAGTGTGTGTACTTTGTGAGTGGGATGGACAATGAGCAAAGGTAAATATTTCTTATTTTATAATAACTGCAGGGCTGGATCAACAGATGTGTAGTTGGGGCAGCACATGTGTCAGTGTACAAAAAAACACATGTATAGTGGTGTTTACAGGGTGTCCAGCAGACTGTCGATGCGGGTCACCAGCTCCAGTCTCTTGCTAGAGAGGGTCTTCTCGTTGTCGATGTAGGCCTCCTTCTTAACCTTGCCTGCCACCAGGCGCTCCGCCTCCTGCCAAGAGCGACACACCAGCTCCTTCACCTGGCCGTCCAGCTTCTGTACCTCACCCACCTGTTGACAAACACAAGGAAATGTGAGGTTCAACACAGTGTATGCACACAGGTAGGTATAAACTGTACACACACCAAAAACTGTATACACAATTGAATACACACACACACACCTTATCTGCAAGGTCAGAACCCTCTGCTTTGAGGCGGGCCTGCAGGGAGCTGATGTCGTTGGTGAGGGTGCGGTGGTCGGCCTCCAGGATCTTGCGGCCACTGTTCAGGGCCCCTGTGTCTCGAGATTGCTTATAGCGATTCACCACCTCGTCCATGTGGCGGTACAGCCCTAAACGCTTGTTGACCAGGGTCAGGACCTGCTCTGTGATGGAGGACACCTTCATACGAACCTCTGCAGCAGGGTCCTGAAACAGGGGGGTGGGAAGACACACGAGACAATCAGCAAGTGCATACAGGAAAAAGGAGATAAACATAGAAGGGAGTGATGTGGAGAGTACAAGTGCTACCACTATTAAAGAGACTGAGGGGGAATATGTTGAGGATGGTGTACCTTAGTGATGGAGAAGTCCAGGCGCACATAGATGATGACAGTGAAGAAGAGGATGTAGAATGCCCCCACCACCAACAGGGGCTCCTGCAGCATCAGGACCTTATTGAAGGTATAATGCACCTGGGGGATGAGACAGACACTGAGGAACTCACACCATCAATTAGGAACCGTACATAGCTTCTAAAGCATTTCTCTGAAAGGGTTTGCAGATATAAAGCATCTTGATTGTTTAAAATTTGTATTTATTTCAGTGGCATAACTCCAGAGCCGTTGCTTATAATAATCCTGTCACCGTAAGGGCACTCTGGTTTTCCAGATGCTGTGAAACCAAAGACAAACTGACTTCCTTTCTCCCCTGAACCTCCCCCGAAAGTCTCTGTTCCCTCCTCCACTAGGGGCTTGCAGCTCACCACTACGTCCTGGATGTGCTGCTCCACCAGGTTGTTTTTAGACGCCACCAGCACGGGGCGGCCAAAGGTGTCTAGGTAAGTGTAGTGCAGCTGGTCTGGAATACGGTCAATGGGGTAGGGGGTTTCCACATGGATGTTCCTGAGAGGAAGAGACATGGATCAATACAATGAAACAGGAGATCAATGCATTTCCACAGATTCTAAATACACATCATGCATCACAGCATACTCACCTGGCGCCTTCTGGCAGTATGAGTTTAACAGTGAGGGAGTCGATGACCTGGTCATCATATACATGGTCAACCAGCCTCATCTTCAGAGCGTACTGATCCCCTGAGGAATATTTGAATTAGCATATTCTTTTTTTAGCTTTCAATTAGGCCATTTCTCTTTAAAAATAGTTCTGGTTATAAACAGTTATCGTAATATGGTAATCTAGTCAACTCACCCAGAGTGTAGAGGTACTCGTAGCTGGGCAGATTGTAGCCGAGAATGTAGTGGGTTTTCCAGCCACCAAACAAGGGGAAGCGGGGCCTAACCTCCACCTCCACAGAGTCTTCCAGAATCTGGAGGTGGGAGGTGGAGATGTTGCCGATCTCATCCCGGTAGTACACATCCTGGGCTGAGGCAGGAAGGATGGTCTTTGTGAGAAAGAGGAGATGTAGTTATTATACAAATCACCTTTGAGAGCATGATTTGCAAATGCACCAATATTCCATGGCAATAAAAGTGTCTTTAAAATCAACACACCTTAAAGGATTTGACTGATGAGATGCCACTGTCAGACTGGCGCTGGTAGTCATAACGGGAGAAAGGCCCTTTCAGGAATGCCCCTGTGTGCCTCATGTCAATTGTCTCTTCCACAGCAATGTTTCCCCAATGAGAAACTTCAATGATGCGGGTGATGCTGCTAATGGTGAGGAAGGGGGTGTTGTTCTCATAATGGACCTTCAGGGCATCCTAAAAAGAATGAGAAACAAAGAAATATCAAACTTCCCTTCCAAATATGAATCTACTAAGCCAATGTTTGCTATTCAGCTGGCCCAACAGTGTTCAGACCATTCAACAACAGATGTATCTCAAACCCAGGGCCCTCAGAGACATTATACCTCACTGAATGGGGCGACATCACGGAAGGGGCCGTACTCAATGGCCTCATCACTCTTGCTGGGGTTGCCCAGCTTGGTGTAGCTCTCCACAGTCTTAGAGGCAAGGCGGACACGGGTGGTCTGGCTGCGGGTGGGGTATGGAGAGTACAGGTAGTGGTTGCCCTGGAACACCACCAGCTGACGCTCAGCCTGGGTGATGTGGGTGGGAAAGGGCCTCAGAATGTGGCTCAGGACTGTCTCCACCTTCACTCGCAGCTTTGCGCCAACAGCCAGACTGGAGGGTAACTGCACCTTGTAGAACTCCCCACTGTAAGAGGTTAGCAGATAGGAGGGGTCAGGTCAGTGGACACCAGCACCAACGTATATGGCTTTAAAAAACAAGGGGACTAACTAAAACAGTGACAGAAACTCCACTGGATAAAAAGGGGTGAAGTTTAACATGGTGAAAATGTGCATATCTAGAAACTTTATAGTCGAATGCTTGACAATGGATAAGCAACATACCCTTCGAACTCAAGGTCGAGCGTTTAGGATTTGTCAACGCCGATACCGATTATTGGAGGACCAAAAAAGCCGATACCGATTAATCAGAACGATTTTTAAATTTGCAATAATGACAATTACAACAATACTGAATGAACACTTATTTTAACTTAATATAATACATCAATAACATCAATTTAGCCTCAAATAAATAATGAAACATGTTCAATTTGGTTTAAATAATGCAAAAACAAAGTGTTGGGGAAGTAAAAGCCCAATATTTGTCATGTAAGAAAGCTAACGTTTAAGTTCCTTGCTCAGAACATATGAAAGCTGGTGGTTCCTTTTAACATGACTCTTCAATATTCCCAGGTAAGAGGTTTTAGGTTGTAGTTATTATAGGAATTATAGGACAATTTCGCTTTATACCATTTGTATTTCATTAACCTTTGACTATGGGATGTTCTTATAGGCACTTTAGTATTGCCAGTGTAACCGTATATCTTCCGTCCCTCTCCTCGCTCCTACCTGGACTCGAACCAGCAACACAACGACAACAGCCACCCTCGAAGCAGCGTTACCCATGCAGAGCAAGGGGAACAACCACTCCAAGGCTCAGAGCGAGCGAGTGACGTTTGAAACGCTATTAGCGCGCGCTAACTAGCCAGCCATTCCACTTCGGTTACACAGCTTAATCTCGGGAGTTGATATGCTTGAAGTCATAAACAGCGCAATGCTTGACGCAAAACGAAGAGCTGCTGGCAAAACGAACGAAAGTGCTGTTTGAATGAATGTTTACGCGCCTGCTTCTGCCTACCACCGCTCAGTCAGATACTTGTATGCTCAGTCAGATTATACGGAACGCATGACACGCTAGATAATATCTAGTAATATCATCAACCATGTGTAGTTAACTAGTGATTATGATTGATTGATTGATTTTTATAAGATAAGTTTAATGCTAGCTAGCAACTTACCTTGGTTTACTGCATTCGCATAACAGACAGTCTCCTTGTGGAGTGCAACAAGAGGCAGGTCGTTATTGCGTTGGACGACTTAACTGTAAGGTTGCAAGATTGGATCCCCCGGGCTGACAATGTGAAAATCGGCCATTCTGCCCCTGAACGAGGCAGTTAACCCACCGTTCCTAGGCCGTCATTGAAAATAAGAATGTGTTCTTATTAACTGACTTGCTTAGTTAAATAAAGATTAAATAAAGGTGTAAAAAAATTACAATCTGAAAAATCGGTGTCCAAAAATCCAGATTTCCGATTGTTATGAAAAAATTATGAAAATTGGCCCTAATTAAATCGGCCATTCCGATTAATCGGTCGACCTCTACTTCAAACACACAGATAGCATCATGGCATTTTGGTACACCAGAATTCCATTCATTTCCAATGAAAAGTTGTTTGCCTTGCAGCATTGCATTGCAGTGGCAGTTGCAGTGCGTTTGGTGTGGTACATACATATGCGTGAAACTGTATGCGTAGACGGTCAAACAAATGGTAGCAGAAGGTGAATGTTGAACTTTTGTTGCACATCTGCATATCCAGATGATGCTGCATACTATTTTGCACAAAGACGCTCTGTGTGTTCAAAGCATTAGTGAACAGGGATGCCAGCAATTATAGACCTCTCACCTTTGGCCTTGGATCATTGTCTGCTTGAGCTCAAGTATGCCATCCTCCTCTTCATCACCCTTCACCTGGCAAAAAGACACATGTTTACATGTCTGTCCAATCCAGTGCAATTCAACTCTTATTACTGCAACTGGACCTGATCTTTATTCATTATAGATAGGAATGAGTTTGAGTATGTTGCGTTGTGACTAGAGTTAGTACTGATTCCCCACGGCTATGGGTGGTGTGCACACAATCACTGAAAGCACACACAAATCTTAATTTTACAACCCTCACCATGAGGAAAACATTTATTCTGACTAGTTACTAAAGAATATAGATAAGACACGGAAATAACTTCCCTCTGCGGATACGTGTCATTCCTGACAGAACGAGTGCGGCGGAAGTGCACTCGTTGGCCCATTCAAACAGTTCCACGCCACAATTCACTTATATTTTATTGCTACAGCCTTGCATTGTTAGCAAAACACATTTGCTATCTAGCAAGTAGTAAGTTAGCTTCCTCGCCTTGACTGGGCGCTGCAGGACAAATATGTGCATGCTATTGCTAGCTGGGTTATTAACTACCTAGCCTACTAACGTTACCTATAATCATGTGTTAGGTAACTACCTGGAGAAAAATGTTTGGTTTACAGCGAATGCATTCCTAAGTCACTTACCGATGCTCCGACGTACGCAAGGTTGGGGGCCAATTCGGGCTCTACTGCCAATATAAAGCTATGTACCGCCGAGTCTCCCTGATTTAACAGAAGAATCTCTGCTGTTATCTTGGCAATGTGCGTGCTCAGGTCTACTGTTCGTTTCACCTCCTCGTTCACCAGCCCGTTGGCAACTACTCGACAACACAGTCCGGTGATAAGGAGCAGACAAGTGGGAACTGTGCAGAAAGGTATGCTTCGCGCCATTGTTATAGAATTAAACAGTATGTATAGTTGAAGCTAGAGAGGGGGAAAAACAAAAATGCCGCGCACCGCTTTAGGATCAGAGTTGCAGCCGAAAGGATGACGCTTAATTCATTTCTCACGTAATGGCGTAAACTTCTTCTTCGTCTTCTTCTTCCGTGGGTTTTATGACAGACTACAAACAAAACATGCATTTTGCCGCCACCAACTGGACGGGTTGAAACCAAAACAAGGTCAAAAATAAAATTCATAACTAACTTAATCCACCCAAATAAAAATAGTACATTGAGAAAAGAAAACAAATCTCCATATCTCCCTTCTCAGGCTCTAGGGCCTGGGAGGGTGGTACGGCCTGTGACAATATTCCATGTAACTCCTTCGCAGAGAAATCTTTCAGCCCAAGGAACCGCTCTGCCACACCCACAATGATTTCTATCTTCCTGGACCGTCTCTCCACCTTGGCAGGGTAATTAATCACCATAGCTATAAAGGCCACCTTCTTAACCATTAAAATGTCAGGATCCTCCTCGTGAAATGTAACCCCTGCAGCCTGCAGTGAAAGACTATCCACCACCATGGACTCTTCAGGTGAACCACTCAAACCCTCAACCCATTAACAGCTGCTGCATATGAAATGCTCTGGACAGCCCTGACTTTGGCCCCCTCATTCTCTTTCACCTTTGTGGGGCATTCGAAAGATGTGGCTTCATGGTTCCCAATGCAATTGCAACATGTCACATTTTCATCACGATATGATATTTTCCACAACTTGGACATCTCGGGTTCTCCCGTATGCAAACACTTGAAACATGACCAAAAGCTTTAGAATGATCACACTGCATTGGTCTTTGGATAAATAACCTGACTGTAGTTAATATACCCTAACTGCACTTGAATAGGGAGAGACTCCATATCAAAAAACAAAAGAACAGATACTCTCCTCTTTTTCTTAATTCACCACATGATTCAGCTGACGTGCATCAATCACGCCAGGAATATTTTTAATCTCGTCAACATCCACTTCCCACGAGACACCAGCACCCCTTGAGGGGTGCCCTGTTCCTGAGAGACACACACACGACACTTCAAACGTATCAAATCGTGTGAGACTCAACACACGTTTCTTCTGATCCGCAGAAGCACATAAAATCTAAACAAGCCCGCCTCTCCTGATCCTCACAGCCTTCACTCTACCCAGCACTCTCTCCACCAGTTTGGGTATCTCCAATGGATTCCTCAAGATTGGTCATTCGATCAGCTGCTCCTCATTAATAAACCGTACAATCCTACAAGATACAAAGTGACATTCTCATCATTGTATACTACTTTTCTCCGTTTCCATTATTTTGGACAATATTCTAATTATCCTTGATTCTACCGCCATTAGACTCTGAATCCACTTCATCATCTGCTTCCGCCATCATTTTCTCTCAAAACACACTGATCTCGCATCTTGCGATACTTCCTATTCCACTTCAGCTAGCTATATCAAGTTCTCAAAAGCATTTCCTAGGAGGGGCCATTTCGACAGAACACCGGAAATGAGTGTTTGTAATGGCGTAAACTGGTTGCTTCCCAGGCTAAATGGTTCTTCTTCTTCTATGATATCATGGCGGTCCGCAAACAATCATTTAAGTGCATGCCGCCGCCACCGACTGTGCTGGAATGTAGGATCAATCATGATCTGCCCAATTCTGTACTACCATGAAAAAAAGAAAAGAAAAAAAGAAATCCCTACTAACTTCTACCCCATTAAACTTGATCTATATCATGCTGAAAAACTCCACCTTTAGGATTGTTCAGCATGTCAACAACCATTTCAACAGTAACATCTGCTACCCCCAATATCTCTTTTGTTTTATCCACAATAAGCTTCAACCTGGCATTTCTGCTTTCCACAACCTTTTTATTTATTTATTTCACCTTTATTTAACCAGGTAGGCTAGTTGAGAACAAGTTCTCATTTACAACTGTGACCTGGCCAAGATAATGTGAAGCAGTGTGACACAAACAACAACAGAGTTACACATGGAATAAACAAACATACAGTCAATAACACAATAGAGAAAAAAAGTATTTATACAGAGTGTGCAAATGAGGTAAGATAAGGGAGGTAGGTAATAAATAGGCCATAGTGGCGAAACAATTACAATTTAGAAATTAAGCACTAGCGTGATAGACCTGAATCGTATTGATAACCTTACTAATAAAAGCTATGAAGTCAACTTTATTCATTATCAAAGTGTGCTTTGACACCACACATTCATGAGTACAAGATTTCTGAACAGGCCTCCAAACCATGCCAGGACCAGCAGAAACACCAGCCCCGACATTAGGTGCACTTACTACAGGAACAGCCATGGAAGCTCTATCCTTCCACACTGTAGTTCTAGCAATCTGTCTTACAGCCTCTGCATATGATACATCATTACTAATTATATATCTCTGAGTCTGTCTAGCCTCTCTCTGCACCTGGCATCCACCAAATGCTGTACTATGCCTCCCCACCCCACAATTACAACACTTAACCTTCACATTACTCCCACATTCACCTTAATCATGTTCCCCTCCACACTTGGCACATTTTTCCTTCCTTTATATTGAGCTGCTACATGTCCAATTCTTTTGCATTTAAAAAACTGCAATGGGAAAGGGACAAATGCTCTGACATTGAAACTAAGGAATCCTATCTGTACTTTTCCAAGCATAACCTTCTCACACCTCAGCAGCATTGATAGACTTTCATTTATTAGAACTTCTTTCCTACTGATCAACCTGGCCTCAATCACTCTTTCTCCCTTCATATTTTTTTTAATGCCTCACTCTCCATACCATCAGAACTGACCCCCATATTGTTCACATTCCAGCACAGCTGTTACTTCACCAACTTTTTCTCAATTTGATGGCGCTTCCATTGATGCTCCTGTACTAAGTGAACCTACTGTCGGAGCTGGGGCTTCTGCTAGTCCTGGCATGGTTTCCAGACCTGTTCATAAATCTTGCGATCATGAATGTGCTGTGTAAAAAGACAATTTGACAGTAACATCTGTTACCCCCAATAACTATTTTGCCATATCCACTATAACCTTCAACCTGGCATTTCTGAGTTCCATAACCTGAGTCGTGTTGTTAACCTTACCAATGAGAGCTAGGAAGTTAACTTTATTGACTATCAATGGTTGTTGACATGATAAATAATTCTAAGGGTGGATTGTTTCAGCATGATATAGATCAACTGTAATGGATTGGGGGGGAGTAGAAGTTAGTTGGGATTTATTTGGTTTTTAATTGTATGTTCGTAGTGGTACAGAATTTGGCAGACCACGATTGATCGCACACTCCAGAACAGTAGGTGGCGACATGCACCTTACACGTTTGTTTGCGGACCGCCATGATATCATATAAGAAGAAGGGCGTAAACTGGTCCAAAGATGCTGTTCCGAAGACAAAAACGGCAGAGGGAGCCATTGTCCTTTTCTTTTTTTTTGCAAAACGTCTCTCTCCAGTAACACACAAATCTGTGTGTAGCTTGTAGCTACAACCGAACTTTACTTGTGAATGACCAGAATATAGATGGAATGTGTTCGACCCCTCCCTATCGTCCCCACTTACTTCAAGATAGCTGTCATGGATGGCATTGTTCCTGTACCCAATCACAGCCTAGGCAGCCGATAATGCAGATCTAGCATTCCCGTTCGTGGACTGGTTCTTACATAAAGCATTAAGGCTGCAAAGGCAGCATGGAGCATCGTCCAAAACATACATACATCTCTTTCTCATAAAACACGTTTGAATTTTCGAACTAGTTTTCATTGGGAAGGCAGAAGACAGAACACAAAATCCTACTAATTACTGCACGTGCTTAATTACATCACTATTGTTTTGAGCCGACTACGCCGTTGGCTTTGAACAGGGCACCTGGTTTATGCCCGGGTGGCAGCCCGGCTCCAAATCGAATGAAATCCATTTTTAGCGGATGCAAAACACAGGCGCCCGGGAGGGACTCATCGAACCATCTCAATGACCACTCAAAACCCTCCCACAAAGCCTGAAAACTAGTCCAATTTTATTTCTTACATTTATCCAACAGGTGTCTCTATAATGACAATCTAGATACAACTGGTAAAATTGCTTTACCTTGCTCTCTGCATTTCTCCCTTTGTTAAGGTTCGTCACACCAATTGATTTATTCTGAACTATGGTGATTGATAGTAAATGGTTAAGACATAGGCCTATATTTTCTTTAGAAAATATTATTGTGAAATTGTGTTAACACTATGTTAAAATTGTGTTATAGTGTTAATACAAGTCACATTGTTCTAAAATAATCATATTATAAACTGGAGTATAAAAATCGAAAGGCCCCAACAGTTTTTGGCTTCTTTTATATATTTCCGAGGGTTTATAGCATGGCTTTTGATGATCCTTGGTTGGGGTCTGAGCAGATTATTTGTTGCGATTGCAAATGTAAACAAAATGGTGGTCCGATAGTACAGGATTATGAGGAAAAACATTTAGTTCCGAAATATTTATTCCACGGGACAAAGCTAGATCCAGGGTATGACTGTGGCAATGAGTAGGTCTCGAGACATGTTGGACAAAATCCACTGAGTCGATGATGGCCCCGAAAGCCTTTTGGAGTGGGTCTGTGGACTTTTCCATGTGAATATTAAAGTCACCAAAAATAGAATATTATCTGCCATAACTACATGTACTCCCTGTTCACCCATGACTGCGTGCCACACACGAGTCCAACTCAATCATCAAGTTTGCTGACGACACGTCAGTGGTAGGCCTGATTACCAACAACGACAAGTAAGCCTACAGGGAGGTTAGAGCACTGGCAGAGTGATCCTAGGAAAATAATCTCTCCCTAAATGTCAACAAAACAAAGGAGTTGATCGTGGATGATAGGAGACAGAAGAGGGAGCACAACCCCATCTTCATCGACGGGGCTGCAGTGGATAGGGTCAAAAGAGTCAAGTTCCTCAGCGTGCACATCACTGAGGTCCTAAAATGGTCTCACCACACTGACACCATGGTGAAGAAACTGCAACAGCGCCTCTACAACCTCAGGTGGCTGAAGAAATTTGGCATGGCCCCCAGAGCCACTGAGTGTTCAATTGGCTGCTGTCTGACAGGCAGAGACAGTACAAGTGCATCAGAGCCAATGACCGAGAGACTAAAAAACTGCTTCCATAACCAGACCATCAGACTGTTGAACAGCCATCACTAGCCATCTACCAAGTGATGCACACTCACTTACACAGAACACAAACACAAGCCTGGCACGCACCTGCATAACCGTGGGAAGTAGGGGTGCTGAGGGTGTAGATGAAGGGGTTTAAAGAAGGATTTTTAAGCCATGAAACAATTGAGACATGGATTGTGTGCATGCCATTCAGAGGGTGAATGGGTAAGACAAAATATTTAAGTGCCTTTGAACAGGGTATGGTTGTCGATGCCAGGTGCACCGGTTTGTGTCAAGAACTGCAACACTGCTGGGTTTTTCACACTCAACAGGTTGGACATCCAGCCAACCTGACACAACTGTGGGATTCAACATGGGCCACCATCCCTGTGGAACGCTTTCCACACCTTGTAGTCCATGCCCGACGAATTGAGGCTGTTATGAGGGCAGCTCTACATACAGCTTTTGTCATTGCTGTTCTGAACCCACTGCTCCCAGGTTGTTGTGACGTCGCCAAGTTTGCCTTCCCCGTCCACTGCCCTGTATGGAGGTCACATGTGTCATTTTCCAGTCTGCCATGTACTGAAATTGCTATCCAAACATGCATGGCTTGAAATGCGGTCACCGGTCAAATGTGTGTAGCAAGCACTGCCACAGCAGCATAACATTTGATTAACACTAGAAAACACTTGATTTACATCATCATCAACATTTGGTCTGGTTGGCTGATAGCCTATGAGCAGCAGCACTTCATAATGTCTTTCCTTATAGAATCATAGCCATAGGAAGGGTGCTGGAGGTGTTGCAACACCCCTGATAAATTGAAATATATTTTACCCCTGATCAATTGAAATAGATTTTACCCCTGATCAATTGAAATAGATTTTATCCCTGATCAATTGAAATACATTTGACCCCTGATCAATTGAAATACATTTGCCAAAGGTAAAGAATTACTGCTTTGTGTTCAGAAATAAAATAAATAATTCAGAATAGCCTACGACACCATGAGTGAAAAAATTGCCTAGCTGCAGATTATGTGTAGCCTACATTGGGCAAAGTGCGGCAAATCTGTCAGTGGGTATGACTGTGGCAATGCAGACAAAACAGGTCTTTCACAATATTTCAAATACAATTGCGGAAAAACACAGGTTGGAAAGCAAGCGAGTGAGCTGCGCATCTTTGGGTGAGTCAGTGAAACTGGAAAGATTGTTTAGGACTATAATGTCCTCCTCATATTGTACAATGTTCTCTACACCCCCCGAAATAAATAGGCCTTTGCTACAGAGGCAGTTAGTGCCCACCGGTCACACACTGGTTGAATCAACATTGTTTCCACGTCATCTCAATTAAATTAAGTTGAACCAACATTGAATTGATGTCTTTGCCCAGTGGGGTTATGAATTGAGATATTAATGATGAAACTCCATTTAATTTTTCAAGGGTGGGATGGGGTTATTTCATTTTGAGCACCTGCTTCCTGAAAGGTCTGTGCATGGCCCTGACACAAGCTATCACACACACAGGCCTCATACTCACAAATGCACTTGCATATACACTCACAGAGCAAAACCTCAGTATTGAGGAGTAGTGAACTACATTCAACTATACTGAACAAAAATATAAATGCAACATGCAACAATTTCAAATATTTTACTGAGTTACAATTAATATAAGGAAATCAGTCAATTTAAATAAATAAATTAGGCCCTAATCTATGGATTTCACATAACTGGGCAGGGGTGCAGCTATGGGTGGGCCAAGGAGGGCCCAATGGGCCCTTCCATTGGGAGGCAGGCCCTGCCAATCAGAATTAGTTTTTCCCCACAAAAGGGCTTTATTACAGACAGAAATACTTATCAGCTCATGAAACATGGGACCAACACTTTAAATGTTGTTTATATTTTGTTCAGTGTACATTTACTTTTGATACTTAAGTATATTTCAAACCAAAATACATTTAGACTTTTACTCAAGTAGTATTTGACTGGGTGACTCAGTATCTTTACTTTTACTCAAGGATGACAATTTGATACTTTTTCAACCACTTGTTAAAAGGGCAGTGCCAGAGGACCTGAGGGACCTACTAGGTACATAACTTACAAGAATGTCTGACATGTATTGGGGTGCACAATTAAAAAACAATATAATAATCTTAAAATTCATTCTAAAACTCTCAGGCACCAGTGCAGAGACCTTAAAACGGTGTAATGTGTGCTCTCCGTTTGGTCTTGGTCAGTACCTGTGCTGTTGTATTCTGTATATTTTACAGTTGACCAATGGCTTTCTTGCGTAGACCAGACAGGATAGTATTACAGTAGTCAAGCCTGCTTGTCATAAAAGCATGGATGAGTCTCTTTGTATCAGCCTGAGAGAGAAATGGCCGCACCTTGGCAATGTTCCTCAGGTGGTTAAAAGCTATTTTGGTCACATTCCTAATGTGTGATTCAAATTAGAGTTCAGAATCTAAAATAACACTTAGGTTTTTTACCTGGTGTTTTATCTTTATTGCCTGTGTATTAAAATGTGCGGCCAGATTCTCTCTCTGTGATTTCGCTCCAACAATAAGTACCTAGGTCTTGTCTTGATTTAGCTGGAGGAAGTTGTGAGCCATTCAAGTATTTAAACCACTAATACAGTCTAATAATTTATCTGTGGAGCAAAAATCCTCTGGTGACACAGAAATGTTAAGTTATGTATCATCAGCGTAGCAGTGAAAATCCATTTCTGATACCAAGAGGTAACATAGAAACTGAACAGTACCGGACCCAAAATTGAATACCACATGTGATATGCATTTTCTCTGAGTTATGTTGACCAAGGGTGACAAAATAAACTCTTGACCGGTTAAAAAGGTCTTAAACCAATTTAGAACTCAGCCGGTTAGGCCAACCCACCTCTACAGTCTGTCCAGAAGGACATCATGGTCAACAGTGTCGAATGTAAGACTTAAATCCAAGAGAACAGAGAGATGTTTGGCATCTGTGTTGGCTCTAAGATCATTTACCACTTTAACTAAAGCTGTCTCTGCACTGTGGTATGCACAGAAAACAGATTGGAATTTTTCAAAAAATACAGTTGGCATTGAATTTTTTTATTTTTGAAAACCAATTTCTCCAGAATTTTGCTTAAGAATGGAAGGTTGGAGGTTGGCCGAAAATGGCTAAAAGCTCAACAATCTAGATTACTTTTCCTCAGACTGGGTTTCAGCATAGCAATTTTTAGTGCAGTGGGGAAAGTAAAAAAATAAATAATAATAATAATATTTCACCTTTATTTAACCAGGTAGGCTAGTTGAGAACAAGTTCTCATTTGCAACTGCGACCTGGCCAAGATAAAGCAAAGCAGTTCGACACAAACAACAACACAGAATTACATATGGAATAAACAAACACAGTCAATAATACAGTAGAAAAAGTCTATATACAGTGTGTGCTAATGAGGTAGGATAAGGGAGGAAAGGCAATAAATAGGCCATGGTGGCAAAATAATTACAATATAGCAGTTAAACACTGGAATGGTAGGATGTGCAAGTAGAGATACTGGGGTGCAAAGGAGAAAGATAAATAAATACAGTATGGGGATGAGGTAGTTGGATGGGTTATTTACAGATGGGCTATGTACAGGTCCAGTGATCTGCTCTGACAGCTGGTGCTTAAAGCTAGTGAGGGAGATATGAGTCTCCAGCTTCAGTGATTGTTGCAGTTTGTTCCAGTCATTGGCAATAGAGAACTGGAAGGAAAGGTGGCCAAATGAAGAATTGGCTTTGGGGGTGACCAGTGAGATATACCTGCTGGAGCGCGTGCTACGGGTAGGTGCTGCTATGGTGATTAGTGAGCTGAGATAAGGTGGGGCTTTACCTAGCAGAGACTTGTAGATGACCTGGAGCCAGTGGGTTTGGCAATGAGTATGAAGCGAGGGTCAGCCAACGAGAGTGTACAGGTCGCAATGGTGGGTAGTATATGGGGCTTTGGTGACAAAACAGATGGCACTGTGATAGACTGCATCCAATTTGTTGAGTAGAGTGTTGGAGGCAATTTTGTAAATGGCATCGCCGAAGGTGAGGATCGGTAGAATGGTCAGTTTTACGAGGGTATGTTTGGCAGCATGAGTGAAGGGTGCTTTGTTGCGAAATAGGAAGCCAATTCTAGATTTCATTTTGGATTGGAGATGCTTAATTTGAGTCTGGAAGAAGAGTTTACAGTCTAGCCAGACACCTAGGTATTTGTAGTTGTCCACATATTCTAAGTCAGAACCGTCCAGAGTAGTGATGCTGGACGGGGCGGGCAGTGATATGTTGAAGAGCATGCATTTAGTTTTACTTGTATTTAAGAGCAGTTGGAGGCCACGGAAGGAGAGTTGTATGGCATTGAAGCTTGTCTGGAGGTTAGTTAACACAGTGTCCAAAGAAGGTCCAGAGGTATACAGAATGGTGTCATCTGCATAAAGTGCCTGTGAACAGGGAGTGATTAACAATAGCTTGCACTTCTTCAGATAATCAAATAAAAACAATTTTGAAGAAGATGGTGGGGATAGGATTGTGAAGCCAAGTAGAAGGCTTAAATTATGATTTCACTTTCCTTAGCATGTCTGTGGCAACCAGGGAAAAATAAATCCATTGTGCCTTTGCGTGGTAGGCTAGGGCACATATCATCAAACTTCTCATCAGGTCTTCATTAACTGATAACCATGTTTTTTAAAATGTTTGTTATTAAGCTGTAGTCTGGGAGGCGGGAGGCTTCCATAAGAGTGGCTTCAAAAAAAGCAGCACTACAGTCTGAAGACAGCCATGTAATCAATTTTGAACTCCGTAATGAGGTCATTCACGACCTCATTAGCTAAATACTTGCAAAGTAGCTAAAAAGTACTAAGTAGATTAAAAGCTACCAAAATGCTAACGTTGTCTGTGATGAGATTCAAACATGTAACCTTTGAGTTTCTAGTCATAGGTGTTATACGCCCACACATCCACCACTGCCAACCACCCTCCTTTCATTGTTCTGTTAATAAGAAACCTTTTTCTTATGTAACCATACATAAGGGTGGAAGGTAACTAGTGGTTAGAGTGTTGGACTAGTAACCGGAAGGTTGTAAGATCAAATCCCTGAGCTGACAAGGTAAAACATTGGTCATTCTGCCCCTGAACAAGGCAGTTACCCACTTTTCCTAGGCCATCATTGAAAATAAGAATTTAATTTAATTTAACTGACTTGCCTAGTAAAATAAAAATACTAAATCTGACATATTATACTCATTTGAGTTTCCCGGATTTACGTATACTATGTTAGGTCGTTAGGTCGTGTTAGTGTCTGAGACCAGGCTGACCAAGCGCGACTTGTTTTCTCTAGCTATCCCATTTTCAAATGAGGTGACCCCTAAATTGGGAAACCCTGCTATATACAGTAAAAAGGGGGCAGGGTTTAGGGCGTGTCTTAGTCAACATCTGTGATGACGTCAAAGATTGCTGACTCAGGGGATGTTTTGGAGGAAGTGACAAGAGACGGAAAAGAAAAAGAAATAGGCCCTCTTCAAGTATACCTCCAAGGATTCCTCTTGCTTAAATCTTTATCTTACTTTGGAAACACAGGTGGCTTACCTACTAGTATTGAAAGTATATATTGCATATCATTAAACAGACGTGCGTTCTGACAGCAACGTTACCACACCACTAACGAACGTTAGGTTGTTGGGTGGGGGGGTGGGTCGTCTGTTTTTCATCTAGTTAGACGAAAGGCCCATTTGGACATTCCTTAATATTCCTTCCCTGTGTTTGGGTTGATCAAGGTAAGATTTGTATCTGGTATTCTTTTTCTGCACAAATTTTGATAAATGGTTATTTTATGTTTACCAATTTACTTACGGGTCGTTTGTCCCCGCAGTGGGCGTTGAGCGCTAGACACTGAAGTCAGATACCTAGCTTCTCGACTCTAAAACGAGTGTCACTCATCAGTCATACTAGAACATCTTTGTCAAAATCAGCCCTGTCCAATTAGTTAGCTGTCTAAACAGCCAGTAAGCATCCAAAATCATGTACTTAGCTAACTATCCTAAACCATGTACTTAGCTATTTTTTTTAAATGCATGGCTCTGTAGTATCTTATTAGCTTGGTGCTAGTTAGTAATGCACCAACTAACGTCACGTTAACGGACTATCTAACCTACTAGGCCCATCAGGGGTAACGCCAACATTATGCCAGCTACTAGTTAGCTAAAGTAACGTTGTTAGAAAACAAACAGACCGTTTAGCCAGAGTTGAGCTAACTGTCACGTTAGCTAACCTTGTTGATAAAATAATAACGTTAGTGTTGAATGACGTGCTCATCTGTAATCATTAGCTAACTAGCTAGTATTTTAGCAACTGGTAAACATTTGTTTACGAGCTAACCTTGCTAGCCAAATGTTTCATACTAGCCAGCAAGGGGTGTATTCATTAATCGGAATCAGTTGCAAAAATGTTTCGTCTGTTTCAAAACTCTAGGAAGCAAATGAGGGACCTACCTGGGGTGTATTCATTACGGAAACCTTTAGCTGTTTAAGAACCGAACAGAGTAAAACTAGTTTCTCAAGTTTTTATTGTCATGTGCACACGTACAGGGAAACGCCATTCTTGCTTGATTTTTCCCAACCATAAAATAATCTATTTTTTATTTATCTGTTATTTTACCAGGTAAGTTGACTGAGCACACCTTCTCATTTACAGCAACGATCTGGGGAATAGTTACAGGGGAGAGGATGAAAGAGCCAATCATAAACTGAGGATTATTAGGTGACAGATTGTGAATTTAGCAGGGTTTAACTCTCCTAATCGTACAATAAGTGTCATGTGATCTTTAATAACCTCAGAGAGTCAGGACACCCGTTTAACGTCCCATCTGAAAGACTGCACCCTACACAGGGCAGTGTTCCCCATCACTGCCCTGGAGCATAGGGATATTTTTTAGACCAAAGGAAAGAGTGCCTCCTACTGGCCCTCCAACACCACTTCCAGCAGCATCTGGTCTCCCACCCATGGACTGACCAGGACCAACCAGGCTTAGCTTCAGAAGCAAGCAAGCAGGGTGGTATGCTGCTGGCAATATCAGTAGTACTACAAAAAAAAGTAAAGTAGAACAAAAACACATGAGAGATAGAGATGACAACACAAAAAGTATACTGAACAAAGATATAAAGGCTACAATTTCAAAGATTTTACTGAGTTTAAGTTCATATAAGGAAATCAGTCAATGGAAATAAATTCATTAGGCCCTTATCTATGGATTTCACATGACTGGGCAGGGGTGCAGTTGTGGTTGGGCCTGGGAGGGCACAGGCCCAACCACTTGGGAGCCAGGCCCAGCCAATCAGAATGAGTTTTTCCCCACAAAATGGCTTAATTACAGACAGAAATACTCCTCAATTTTATCAGCTGTCCTGGTGGCTGGTCTCAGATCCTGCAGGTGAAGAAGCCAGATGTGGAGGCCCTGGGCTGGCGTGGTTACACATTGACTGAGTTTGAGACTGGTTGGACGTACTGCCAAATTCTCTAAAACAACGTTGGAGGCGGCTTATGGTAGAGAAATGAACATTCAATTAGCTGATAACAGCTCTGGTGGCATGCCAATTAGACAATCTCCCAACTTGAGACATCTGTGGCACTGTGTTGTGTCAAAATGGCACATTTTAGAGGGGCCTTTTGTCCACAGCACAAGGTGCACCTGTGGAATGACCATGCTGTTTAATCAGCTTCTTGATATGCCACACCTGTCAGGTGGATGGATTATATTGGCAAATGAGAAATGCTCACTCAGAGGGATGTAAACAAATGTGTGCACAATTCTTTTATTTCAGCTTATAAAACATGGGACCAACACTTTACATGTTGCATTTATATTTTTGTTCAGTATAAGTCAGGGTCGGTTCCAATATCATATTTACAATGTGCATGGATACTGGAGTAGTAGGATTAGATATGTTTAGGGGTAAGGTAGGCATCAGGATATATGATGAACATTGTAGCAGCAGAGTTGATTGTATTGATTGTATGTGAGTGTGTCTATTTGACCAATTCAAATAGGTCCCCCCTTTTTTCGTTTGTTTCAGAATCGAGGTAATGAGTATATTCCTGAATTTGTCCAATAGAAAAATATTGTTTTCGTTGCGAAATCCATCCGTTTGGAGTAAACGTTTTCCGTTGCAAAACGTTTTGTTACAAGTGTACGGATATAGGAAGGACACGTGACATCCCGGCAATTTTGAGAAAAAATAAGTTATAGCGGAGTTGTGCCTGGTTGTCACTAGTTACCACAAAGTCCCTGCCTATTTCTACAATTTATCTTCTTGTGATTTTCCACCTAACCCTAACCACACTGCTAACTATATGCCTAACCCTTTAATAAATTAAAACCAAAAAGCAGAATGGTCTCACCTGATCTGGCCTCCTCTCCTTCCATTTTTAAAGACATTTATTTTCGTTGTTACTGGCCAATAGTGAAGTTGGTCAATATAATGAATAATCTGTGGTGTTGCTTTCTACATGAGAAACCCATGTGACCCACCCGACTCTCATGAATGTCATGGGTTAGAGATTAAATATGGAGTCAGCAAGGCCACAGTCAGAATTGCCAAATTGTTAGAAATTAAAAAAGTATATAGTGCTTCATTTAATTGTTCAGACTGAGGTTAGGCCTATTTTGGCACCGTGCATGTATCTTCCACCCTCAGAATCTAGAGTGGTCCAATTGATCACTTATGTTGGTCTACATTCCATGTCGGGGTTCCTGAATGCACGGTCCTGTGATCAAATATAATTTGTCACATGCGCCGAATACAACAGGTGTAGACCTTACTGTGAAATGCTTACCTACAAGCCCTTATCCAACAGTGCAGTTCAAGAAATATAGTTAAGAAAATATTGACTAAATCAACTAAAGTGGAAAAAAAAAAAATCCTAAAGGAAAACAAGAAAATTATATAACAATAACAAGGCTATATACAGGGGGTACCGGTACCGAGTCAATGTGCTGGGGTACAGGTTAGTTGAGGTAACTTGGAAAGTGACTATGCATAGGTAATAAACACTGAGTAGCAGCAGTGTAAAAACAAGGGGGAGGGGGGGGAGTGTCAATGTTAATAGGGTGGCCATTTGATTAATCGTTCAGCAGTCTTATGTCTTGGGGGTAGAAGCTGTTAAGGAGCCTTTTGGTCCTAGACTTGGTGCTCCAGTACCGCTTGCTGTGTGGTAGCAGAGAGAACAGTCTATGACTTGGGTGACTGGAGTCTTTGACGATTTTTGGGGCCTTTTCTCTGACACTGCCTATTATATAGGTCCTGGATGTCAGGAAGCTTGGCCCCGGTGGTGTACTGGGCCATGCGCACTACCCTCTGTAGCTCCTTATGGTCAGATGCCGAGCAGTTGCCATACCAGGTGGTGATACAACCGGTCAGGATGCTCTCGATGGTGCAGCTGTAGAACTTTTTGAGGATCTGGGACCAATGCCACATCTTTTCAGTGTCCTGAGGGGGAAAAGGTGTTGTTGTATCCTCTTCACAACTGTCTTTGTGTGTATGGACTAGGGCTGAGTGATATGGCCAAAATCTCATATCCTGATATAGGTCATTTCATAAAATGATAAATATCACAATATAGCACATTTTCTGTAAATTCAATGAATAAATTGTTTCTATAAAATGACCACGTGTAAAGGCTTAGTTCTTATTACATTTTGAATTATACAACTCTCGTTTCTCGAACATGTAAATTTGGGCCATGTCTTTCCAAATGTAAGTCGTAGCGGCAGTTGTTATCTCCTTCCATCTTCGTGATTCTTTGCCATATGGTGTGCCGTGGGCAAACGTCTCTTCAACGTCTGAGTTGGGGGTTTGTATTGAACACTCGACTGTACTTTTGGGTCTCATCCGTAGACTCTCTCCGTACTGTTTCACATGATTCTTGCATAGGTGGTAAAAGAGGTTAGTGGTTTTTGAGCCTGTTGTCGGGACCGGCCTGCGGCATATTTGCAGAGGACGGTTTTTTGGTCCATGACAGACTTTTCATACCCAAACCACATCCATGCGACCGAAGTGGCCCCTCTTTTAGCTATGAACTCAGTCTCCATGCTCTGTGTCACGTTCACTCTCCTCCATGTTTGTTTGTGTTGCAAATTTCTTTCCACACGGCACGTTCACTTGCTCCACTTCAGCCCCGTCAATGTTAATGGGGGCCTGTTGGGTCCTCCTTTTCCTAGTCCACGATCAGCTCTTTGTCTTGCTGACATTGAGGGAGATGTGATGTCCTGGCACCACACTGCCAGCACTCTAACCTCCTCCCTATAGGCTGTCTCATCATTGTTGGTGATCTGGCCTACCACTGCTGTGTCGTCAGCAAACTTAATGATGGTGTTGGAGTCGTGCTTGGCCACACAGTCGTGGGTGAACGGGGAGTACAGGAAGGGACTAAGCACGCACCCCTGAGGGGTGCCAGGGTTGAGGATCAGCATGGCAGTTGTGTTGTTGCCTACCCTTACCACCTGGGGGTGGTCCGTCAGGAAGTTCAATCATTGTCCTATATTGACGTTTTGCCTGTTTGATGGTTCGTCTGAGGGCATAGCGGGATTTCTTATAAGCGTCTGGATTAGTGTCCCTCTCCTTGAAGCGGCAGCTCTAGCCTTTAGCTCAGTGCGGATGTTGCCTGTAATCCATGGCATCTAGTTGGCAAATGTACATGCGGGAATGACATTGTTGATGTACTTATTGATGGAAGCGAAAGGGGGATACCTAGTCAGTTGTCCATCTGAATGTATTCAACTGAAATGTGTCTTCTGCATTTAACCCAACCCCTCTGAATCAGAGAGGTGCAGGGGGCTGCCTTAATTGACATCCACGGTGCCCTGGGAACAGTGGGTCCAACTGCCTTGCTCAGGGGCAGAACGACAGATTTGTACCTTTACAGCTCGGGGATTCAATCCAACAACCTTTCGGTTACTGGCCTAACGCTCTAACCACTAGGCAGCCGGTGAATGAGGTGGTATGCTCCTCAATGCCATTGGATGAATCCTGGAGGATATTCCAGACTGTGTTAGCAAAACAGTCCTGTAGCGTAGCATCCACGTCATCTGACCACTTCTGTATTGAGCGAGTCAATGGTACTTCCTGCTTTAATTGTTGCTTGTAAGCAGGAATCAGGAGGATATAATTATGGTCAGGTTTTATTTGGGGGAGATATGGTTATGCTGTTTTGTTAAGAAAATGTAGGTCAGTGAGAGCAAGGTGTACTATATTGGGGGGGGGGTCTTTATTCAATGTGTCTTTATGGAAGGACTCTGCACAAAGATGGCCCGCACATCAACAGGAATATTGTATTCCACTCTCTGTGGATCAAGTCTCATAGCTTCCTTCACATGTTGAAACGTTTCTGGTTTACATTAAGTCTACATTCCTCTCCCAAACCTGTGTCCTGTGAAAGTGAAATTATAGGAACCTCTTGTTGGAGGGGCAGGCAGAGTTTAAAAAAAACAACAACAAAAAACACCTAGTCTTGTTGTTTATGTAGTTAAACAGTGTCCAGTGAGGCACACTGTACTTGGTTACATTCCCAGAACTATTCCTGCTCCGAGCATTTCATTGTCTGTAATCCCAATGACTGGATCACTAGCTGTGGACCAAATGTCTAGAGTGAGGTTGAGCTAGCAGCTGGTCAATGTAGTCAATTGCACAAAGGAAGTGTTATAATATTTACACTGCAGTAGTAGTGGTTGTAAGTAGTAGCCTGTGATAATATTGCCTGAGCCATGCTGTCGTAGAACATAAACTGCATCGCTTTTTAACCCGGGGGGGGGGGTTTCCACAGCAGACACACAGGCAGCATGCTGTGTGTGCATGTGTTATAGGTTGCTGTTTACCATAATAACAATGTACATGGTTAGTCCACCATTCTAATGTAGTGCCCCTTTCCTCAGCTGTGGCACAATGACGTCTAGGAAGAAAGTACTACTCAAAGTCATCATCCTGGGAGACTCTGGGTGAGTGTCCTGTCTACCTTGCTAATTACACTTCTCAACGTAAAAGTTTACAGAATATGTTTGTTTACCAATCACTCTGTCATAACTGTTGCTGAATCTCTCTTGTCAGAGTTGGGAAGACGTCGCTGATGAACCAGTATGTGAATAAGAAGTTCAGTAACCAGTACAAAGCCACAATAGGAGCTGATTTCCTAACGAAAGAAGTGATGGTGGATGACAGACTTGTCACCATGCAGGTACTGGGGAAGGGATACTATCAATTTACTCATCACTTCACAAGTGCTGTGCTGAAGTAGAGGCCAGTGGGTAGGCCTATAATCTATTGTTGTTCATGAACATGTATCGCCTCCCTGTGCTCTGTCACAGATCTGGGACACTGCAGGGCAGGAGAGGTTCCAGTCTCTGGGTGTAGCGTTCTACCGTGGGGCAGACTGCTGTGTGCTGGTGTTTGACGTGACTGCCCCCAACACCTTTAAGACGTTAGACAGCTGGAGGGACGAGTTCCTTATACAGGCCAGCCCCCGAGATCCCGAGAACTTCCCCTTTGTGGTGCTAGGCAACAAGATTGACTTGGAGAACAGACAGGTGGGTCAAGATGTAGTGTTTGAGACCAGAGCATCTCAGGCAGTAGCTTGTGTTCCCCGCAGAGAATGACAGCTGCCCTTTTCATCTGTCAGGTGACGACCAAACGAGCACAGGCGTGGTGTCAGAGCAAGAACAACATCCCCTACTTCGAGACCAGCGCTAAGGAGGCCATCAACGTTGAACAGGCTTTCCAGACTATCGCACGCAATGCTCTTAAACAGGTAGGGGTCAGATGTGAGCTTATAAGAGGTTTGCTGAATGCCATGTGTGTTTTGTGTATTTACAGTAGTGCTGTCTTGATTTCATTGTACAGTGCCTTTCACACCCCTAGACCTTTTCCACGTTTTGTTGTTACAGACAGAATTTAAAATGGATTAATTTGAGATTTTGTGCCACTGATCTAGACACAATACCCATCAATGTCAAAGTGAAATTTTGTTTGCAGAAATGTTAAAGTAGAAATGTCTTGAATCAGTAAGTATTCAACCCATTTGTTAAGGCAAGCCGAAATACTTTCAGAAGGAAAAATATCGCTGTGTACACAAGTTGCATGGACTCACTCTGTGTGCAATAATAGTGGTTAACATGATTTTTGAATGATTACCCCATCTCTATACCCCACACATACACACACAAATATCTGTAAGGTCCCCCAGTCAAGTAGTGATTTTTCAAGTGCAGAGTCAACCACAAAGACCAGGGAGGTTTTCCAAAGCCTCACAAAGAGGCAGATGGGTAAAAAAATTTTTTTTAAAAAGCAGACACTGAATATCCCTTTGAGCATAGTGAAGTTATTAATAATGCTTTGGATGGTGTATCTATACACCCAGTCATTACAAAGATACAGGTGTCCTCCCTAACTCCGTTGCCGGAGAGGAAGGAAACCGCTCAGGGATTTCACCATGAGGCCAATGGTTACTTTAAAACAGTTACATAGTTTAATGGCTATGATGGGAGAAAACTGAAGATGGATCAACAATATTGTAGTTACTCCACAATACTGACCTAAATGACAGAGTGAAAAGGAAGTCTGTACAGAATAAAAAATATTCCAAAACATGCATTGTGTTTGGGGCAAAACAAACACAACACATCGCTGAGTAAGTACTGTACTACTCTTTATATTTTCAAGCATGATGGTGGCTGCGTCATGCTATGGATATGGTAGTCATCGGCAAGGTCTACTGAGTTTTTAGAGCTAAGCACAGGCAAAACCAAATTTACACGAGTTGCTTACCAAGATGACATTGAATGTTCCAGAGTGGCCTAGTTAGTTTTGGCTTAAATCTATGGCAAGACTGGAAAATGTCTGTCTAGCAATGATCACAACCAGCTTGACAGAGCTTTAAGAGTTTAACAAATAATAATGGGCAAATATTCAGGTGTATAAAGCTCTTAAGATACTTATGCTGTAATCACTGCCAAAGGTGATTCCAACATGTATTGACTAAGGGGTTGAATACTTATCTAATGAAGATATATTATTGATTTATTTTTAATTATTGCCAAGAGTGTGCACAGCTGTCATCAAGGCAAAGGGTGGCAACTTTGAAGAATCTAAAATCTAAAATGGATTGATTTGTTTAACACTTTTGGTTACTACATAATTCCATATGTTATTTCATAGTTTTGATGTCTTCACTATTGTATGTATAAAATAATAAAAATAAAGAAAAACCCTTTAATGAGTAGGTGTCCAAACATTTAACTGGTACTGTATATATTTCACTTTGACATTAGAGTATTCTGTGTTGATCGTTGGAAAAAAAAGGCAACTCCATTTCAATCCCAATTTGTAACACATCAAAATGTGAAAGTCAAGGGGTTTAATATCAAAAGAAAAAGTATAAATATTTTCTAATTGCTTATATTAAGCAAACCAGATGGCAAAATTGTCTTTGTTTTTTAAATGTACAGATACCCAGGGGCACACTCCAACACTGACATAATTTACAAAGAAAGCATTTGTGTTTAGTGAGTCTGCCAGATCAGAGGCAATAGGGATGACCAGGGATGTTCTCTTGATAAGTGCATGAATTTGGACCAGTTTCCTGTCAAAATGTAACAAACTTTTGGGTGTCAGGGAAAATGTATGGAGTAAAACGTACATTATTGTCTTTAAGAATGTAATAAAGTAAAAGTTGTAAAATATAAATAGTAATGTGTATATATACCCCACAACACTACTTCAGTAAAAATACTTTAAAGTACTTAACAGCATCTCGTCTTTTAGGAGACAGAGGTGGAGTTGTACAATGAGTTTCCTGAACCGATAAAGCTGGACAGGAACGAACGGGCCAAGCCATCAGCGGAGGCCTGCAGCTGCTGAGGACCCAGGAGACCTACAGGGGACAACTGTTTGCCCTGCTACTCTGTCTTGCCTTGTCTACCCTTTATCCTCCATGCCCCTGTGTGCTCTCCTCTGCCCAATATCATCACTGGCCTTCGTAGATGCAAGCAGAGTTCTGCTCGTAAAGTATACTTTACACACACACACACTGGACTCATCCCAGTGTACACATCACACATTTACTCTCAAGATGAATCTCCAAGCCCAAAGAACACCCAGATGGATATTAGAGCATTTAACAGCATATCTGCTTATTATTTCCCCTAACCTGTCTCAAACACCTTTTTAGATGCCATTGTTTCCATGGCACCAGCCTCATAACATTTTACAAGGGGGGTTAAATGTAGTTCACTCTCAAAGTTCCAGTGGTGAAGGATCAGATTGAATAATTTATATCAATGGTGTGTGGGGGTTATACCAATGTACTGCCTAAAGATACATGTGTTAATTTGATTGGATGTAAACTAGCAAATCCAACATATAAGGGTGTTGAAGGCATTTTTTGCACTTTGTTGTCATGTAGGCTTATTCAAACCCTATTTGACACCTTATTTTGGAGCCACAATAAACACTTTTTAATTTATTTTTTTAGCTCAAGGCAGAAGAGGCTATATGGATTTTAACTCTGCTCCCCAACTTCCATGATGTCCTCAACTGCCCTACACATTGTTTCTCAATGGGGGAAAAGTCAAGCGGAAAATTATTTTGTCAACATTGAGACCTAACACGGGGTAGAGAATCAAACCAAGGGAGATATATTTTCAGAATAGAAATATCTCTTTACTATTATTAGCTAGTACCTGTCTTCTTTTTACGCTGTCAACTATCACAAACCTTTTTCAATCGTTTAAGGCAAGAAAACATGTCTTGTCAGTTTCTCTCTCCCGATAGCTCAGGTTGGCAAATTATTTAAGTGCTTGATTTGTTTTGTTTTTTACCGATCAGATCTTTTGTCTGTTCGCATATTATGTTTAGAATTTGAATTGCATCAGAGGACATATGGGGGAAATGTGTTAGCTTTAATCAAGTTAATGAAATGATAAATGCACTTAATCTACATTGTTGAAAATGTCTTTGGGTTTCAGGTAGTAATAATGGTTATTGAATAAAGAATCTGTGTGTGTTAGTGCAAGTAGAACAGGTAGTTAAAGCACAGTAGGTTACTATCATGGCTCTCATACACACAGCTGTTGAAAGACAGTTTACTCAAATCTATAGTATACTCTTGAATACATTGAAATGTGTCATTTTGCATGGGGGCACTCACTTGGTATTTGTATTCAGTCTACTACTTGTACTGAAATATAAAAATTGGTCACTTGTGAAAGTTGACAGGACACGGGACCATCAATCTGTCAAATGTTTAATTACATTATCTTCAACCTACACCAGACATAAAAATAATCAAACCATTTGCGCTCTTCCACCTCAAGACAATAAGACATACATTCTTCAGTCTGTTCCCATCTCTTTTCAAAGTCAGTCAATGTTTGTCCCAACCACTCAGTTGGTCCTGGGTTTCTTACTGGGTCCCTGCAGCCACTGTTGGAGAGGCCCTGCAGTCTTCAGCTGCTTCTCAGGCTGTTTCTCCTGTGTGGCCCTCCTGTTTGACTTCCCCAGTGTCTGGCTCTTTCCTCTTGGAGGGTGTGCTGCTCTTTAGCCAGCCCATCATCATCTTACTGCCAGCTGAGGGCTTGAGCTCCTGTGGAAGGAAGTGTATATGATGAGGGGAGGCAGGGAGGAAAGTGTAGTATGGTATGGAGCTCATTATGTATTTTTACTCTTCAACGTTTTAAATCTAGATATGTTAAGTGTTTAGAAAGGTTGTCCCAGACCAATGATCAGGAGCTATTCAATGATTGGAACACACCAGACATCTCAAATATGGGTATGTCATGCAGTTATACTTTCTTAGCCTGAGGATCCACTGGCAGCAGGCACTCAGGAATTGTTTTTGAGAGTTGTTGACCAGTGAAGAGACTGTGTGAAAGGTCAGTTTGTTTTTGGACTGAAGCAGTTTTAGGGCATCTAATGACTTCTCCTCACCAAAATCCAGCCATCTTCTGACCTCTGTCGAGAATCGCTGGCATCCTGCAACACAAGCAAAATCATTGGTGATTCTACCTCATACAAACTTTCATATATAAAGAACATACTTTACTCAAGAAGAGAGTCATGTTTTAAACAGACCCATACTGGTCATAGATGCCTTGATGATAGGGGATGTACCCAGAGTGATCACAGTGTAGGTCTAGAGGGGATCTCCACTATGGGGAGTCCATCAGTCAAACAGTCCTGCAATGGTCAGCAACAGCCATCCTCTCCACTCACAGACTCCTTTGTCCTACATAAGACAGAAATACATAAAATCGGTCAAAAGGCAAAGTTTACATTATTTCATTACTGCAGACAAACAGAAGGATCACAAAATGGGTCAGGATGGAGTCAGTGGGAGAGTGCTAAAGTATTTTTGAGAAGAAAAGGGAAGATGGGAGACATCAGTGTAATCAGACTCAATCATATTCTGAATGTTAGTTTTCTTAGTGATGAAAGGTGCATGTGTGGGTAGGCTCACCTCTTCCAGGTCTACAGAGCCTTCTTCAGACATGCATGTCTGTATCCTCCTTATAGGGTGTCCCCTCATCCTGGTCCTCTGTTTTCACGTGAGCAGATCCTTGAGTCTGGGGGAAATAGATGAAAGGCTGCTTGTCTTTCTCCTGCCTCCATTCATAAAAGCCGTCAGCCAAGATGTAACAGCGCTGTCCTTTCAGCATCGGATCCTGAATGAAATGGTACACAAACATTCACTAATACACAGAAACCAAGTTTGAGGATGCATGCTGTCCCAGTTGATGAGTTATGTGGATTTCATGTGAAGATGAATCCAACTCACTCTGCACCTTGTAGGACTTCTCTAGGCGGCTCCCGCTGCAACAATTGTTGGTGCTGTACTGCATCTTGCTTGGGTCATTGCTGCCAGCATCCACTCATCCACTGGGGCATTCTGAGGGAAAAGGGGTGGATGCAGACTGGTTAATACACACATCTCTCTCCAGGCAGGGTGCAAATAAAGCCCCCCCCCCCCAAAGAAACATCAGCACCCTAGCCAGGATCAGTTGAACACCTATACTTTGCATACCTTATCAAAATGTTTTTGGTACAAGGTGGGGCTCAAAGACTGTTGACTCTTGTTGTAGGAAGGTCGATACGTATCCGAATCCCATCATTTCCACCTCGGTCTCTACTGAGAGGCGCCCTCCGCCTTCAGGATGAATGCAGCCAAAGATTAATATTAATCTAACCCATGTATTTGTGATGCGGTCCTCCCACACGTCCTCAGCCCAGTGTCTGATGAAACAACATGCAGTAATGAAATGCATGCATTGTGTATAGTACTGACAAATGTAACATTTTCCACAATGACTCAAGGGAAGCATTCCAAACACTTAAAAGACACCCTATCCCCTCAGCCCTCAAATTAAGTGGACACTTCTGATGATGTTTAATGAAGTCTGACGAGTATACACTTGCAGGGCAAGGGCGGAAGGAATTATTTTTAAATGGAAATTTGTCACTGTTCATCCAGAGATGATTGTGTTTTCAGCCACCGGTAGCTTGTGGGTGCTTTATATGCGCTACAGTCAATTATGATTGCATGTCTATATTAACTATATAATTATTAATATATGCCTACTGAATGATAGCTAGCAAATTAATTAGCTAAATAAAGTTAGCCTGCCTAGCTGGAACTTCTGAAGAAGGAAAATGTTTAATAAAAAAAATTCCAAAAGCAAACCAAACAAAAATATTACTACTTTTATGAGATGTGTTTGTGCCGTCATGTCCATTAGTAGCACAATTTCTAACCTTTTTACATTAGTTTACTTGTATGTTTACTTATCCATATTGACGCTGAGGTCTAAAGTTTTGGCTTATTTTTCTTAGCGGATGTACAATCATTGCGAATTGAATTGTGGGGCGTTTCAGGCCTGAAGTGAAAATAATTGTACACTCGTAAACTCGATCAGAAAGAAGGGCTGAGGGGCTTACATTGCGAATAATCCTTGTTTGGCTAATCGTTTGGACCAACATCCAAAATGGTGACAGGGATTACCCCAAGGATATAAAGCGAGGGTAAGCGAACGAGGGTGTCTTTTTTTTCTTCAACCTGTCAGAATTTGGGTTTAATACTTTTTATGAAAAAGTTTGATCTTACTGATACATGGAGAGAGGTTTCTGGCCGGCAGATTGTTCACTTGGAGTAACAAAACAGGTTCCAGATAATCCAGAATAGATTTTAGGCTTATATCCAAATGTATTGATAGTGAGTGTGTTACTACACATATTTGTACTAGTCCCCTCACAGACCATAGGGCCATTTACATTGATATCAAAATATTTACTCCTGATACGAACCTTGGTAGAGCATCCTACTGGAAGCTAAATAGCTCGTTATTAAATAATCATGTAGTTAAATTTGAGGTTAAAGATCTGCTCTCACACTTTTGGGAAAGGGCTTGTGAATAAAATCTTATTGCAAGAACTGGGAGCTCATTACATTTGAGGTGTTCAAATACCTTAGAAAATATGGTAGTAATCTTGCTTAAGACCAGAAAAGCTGATCATTAAGATAACTTCCCTTTCTCAGAGGTCCCCTGTCGGCCTCTCAGGGGAGGAGAAGATGGAACTGAGTGAGTTACAAAATAAACTAGATAATATAGAAACTATATAAATAAACTGGATAATATATATAGATGAAATAAACTGGATGATATATATAGATGAAATAAACTTGATAATATATATAGATTAAATAAACTGGATAATATATAGAGATTAAAAGTAGAAGGAGCCGTTATTAGATCAGGAAAAAATGGATTGAGGAGGGATCCTATTTCTTTAGACTTGAGAAATTTCACTCTACAAATAATACTATCCATAAATTAAACATTGATGGTGTTATTACAGATGACCAAAAATTAAAATGGCTAAATACTGTATACATTTTTACAGAAAATTGTATAGCTCTACGTACTGTCAGGAATCCACAGATATGTTTTTTAACCTACTGAATAATGTTCACTCTATCAGTGATATAAAATCTAAACAGTGTGATGAACCCATCAAAGTTGAAGAGATTAGAGTCTATCAAACAGCTAAACAACAATAAATCACCAGGTGTTGATGGAATTACATCTGCATTTTACAACTTATTTTCTGAACAAGTAGCTCACTTACTATTTCAAGTCTTTTTAGAGAGTATTAAAAACAATGTTCTCCCTCCTACAATGAGTCAGGGGTTAATAACACAGTTTCCAGTGAAACTTTCTGCTTTTCATCTCCAGGTTTTCTTGTCATTGTCCTTAATTTATAAACACATTTTTTCTCCACACAGATATTACGTATGGAATAATCGGGAAATATTGTATAAAAATACTTCTTTGTTTTTAGAATATTGGTTCCGAAATAACATCCTATTGGTGAGCCAACTGGTAAATGCAGAGGGTCTTTTACTCAGTTATAAGGAATTCTTATCACTTTACAAGGTTCCTGTAACACCTAAAGATTTTGCAATTGTTTTAGATGCCATTCCCTCAGGTGTTGCTCTGTTATTCAGGAACATGTCAAGACCTGACCCTCAGAGCCTACCTTCTATTGACCCTGTTGACTCATCAGTAGAAAATATTTGTTTATCTTTTGGTCCATTCAACAACAGAGTGACACGAACCTTGTTTCAGCAGGATGTTGTATCAATACCTTATGTCATGCCTTATTGGAATGGATTTATTGATAACATCAGTTGGAAAAAAGTTTGGATGTTGCCACACACATACCAACTTGTTAACAAAATTAAGGAAGTTTCCTTTAAAATTATTCATAAATATTATCCTGCCAACCACTATATGAAGAAGTTAAAGGAAAACATCAACTCAAATTGCTCCTTTTGTAATGACCACCCAGAAACAGTGTTGCATCTTTTTGGGCATTGTATTCATGAAAGAATACTGTGGCAAGACATCAGTAGATTTATAATTGAACACATTTATGAAGATTTTACACTATTGTGGAGAGATGTACTGTTTGGATTCTTTACATACAATAGAAATAAGCTGAAACTTAAAAATGAAAAAAGAAATCTCTCTATATATATAAATAACTTAAAACCAACATCAATATGGATAAGTCAACATACAAATGGAATTAAAAACGAATGTAAATAATTTAGAAAGTATGTTACTAATGCACATGGCGGCTGAAACACATATCATAAAAGTAAATATGTTTTTGTTTGATTCTTTTTTGGGAAACGTTAACTTGCGCATATAACTTTCCTTGACATCACACTTATACATTGTAATTTTCAATTTACCTGATAGTAGAATGGCTAACATTCGATGTCTGCGGATGCGTTGTCTTCTAGCCAAGATACGAAATGCAATCATAATTAACTGTAGCGCACACAACTGTTTCACGATGACTGAAAACACAACGGCGCGATGAACGACTGACAAATTTCCGGGCAAGAGCGGTCAATTTAAAATAAATTAACTCTTCCCTCGCCCTGCAAGTGTCAACTCGTCAGACGTCATGATAAATCATCAGAAGTGCCCACTTCATTTGAGGGCTGAGGACTTTTAAGTGTATGGAATACAACCAATGAGAGATATTTCGGGATGTATACATTTGAAGCATCTGCTTGGCGTTTCCACAAACCATGTGCCCAGCAGTGGGAGGAGATGGGTTTCGGCCTACATTCTGCACATTTTGTCATCGATTAAACATTTGCTCTCAATACAGTTCTGTTCCTCAAACTAGAAGTGTTATGAACAGAGTGGACTAAATTGTGCAGACCATTTGCCAAAATTGTAAAAAATCGCGTTGTTTAGGATTACTAAAGCGAATTGAGTTATTGCACACGCTCACTTCAGAATAGGCGTTCACTATCGGAATATGCAGCTGATGCTAGCTCGTGCTTGGCTCTGCCGACCTTCTTGCTTGTGCTGCTCAATATGACTCATTTGTTCCCATTGACAGAAACTGTATCTATCTTGGTTTAGCTATTCAAATTTTTGGTTAAACGTTTCCCAACGTCACGTGCCTTGTGTGAAAGTTGAACTGCACATTAGACACTCCCTCACAACCCTTTTCTGATATTTATTTTTTCAAACATTCAGTTTGTTTTTCCATACTGGAGAATAGAATTGCACTATATAACGTTAAGAATAAAATTAAAACAAAATCGACAACAGATCTTGGAAAATGCCAGTGGAAAACAATACTAATTATTTGTAAAAAATAAATAAAAAAGGGATGGATTTCAGCAGACATTCTGCGCATTTTCTCATCGATGAAACATTTGATCTCAATAGTTTTGTTCCCAAAACTAGAGATCTATTATGAACAGAGTGGACAAAGTTTCGTTGACTTCACCATTTGCTAAAGTTGTAAACGATCGCGTTGTTTAGGAGTGCAAAGGATAATTTAGTTATTGCACACACTCACTTCAGAGTAGGCATTCCCTAACGGAATATGCAGATGATGCTAGAACAGGCCAATAGGATTTTACTACCTCCTTGCTTGTTCTGCCAACTATGACTCATTTGTTCCCGTTGATAACGACAGACTGTGGTCTATCTTGGTTTAGCGATTAAAATCTTTGGTTAAACGTTTCCCAACGTTACGTTGCTAGTGTGAAAGTTGAATGGCACATTACAAACACTCCCTCACAACCATTTTTCTGATATTTATTTATTCAAACATTCATAGTTTGTTTTTCCATACTAGAGAAAATAAATGCACTATATAACGTTCAAAATAAAATTAAAACAAAATCGACAACAACTTGGAAAATGCCAGTGGGAAACTATCAGTTATTAGTAAAAAAAAAAAAAAAACGCCAGCAATGCACATTAAATGATCATAAGCTCTTATGGTGACGATGTTCCAATAGTGAATATGCACTGAACGTTTAGTTAGCACATTCATGCAAGAATACAGTAATTATCAATACAAAACATAGATACCTCCATTTTCAACATTGAGAGTCAACAACTATGACAATCATGCTACATCATTGCAGGTATTCACTGTACTTCAATTGGGGAGTTTTATAAAGTAACACAAATGCTTTTGGCCACTAGAGCATGGAAGCATATGACCAGACACATACAACAGTATATACTCATTGGCAGACTGAAAACCTACCCCTTCCCATCTAATTCCCACCCTAAACTATTGTCCCTCTAACCATCCAGCAGCTTGAGGATGCTGTCCCTCTCCTTCAGTGCTTTCCATGCCTGATCTTTCTCCTTCTTTGTCGGCATTCGTTTTTTCTGCCTAGCAGCCATGATGCGACGGAAGCCCTCCATGACCTCATTATCCGACACCCGGACCCTCTGCCGCAACTCCTGCTTCCGCATCTCCTCCTTTGCCAGGCTGTGAGGAGGATGGGAAGTTTAGAGTAAAGGATGAATGCTGAGGCTTGTTATGAATAAAATCCTAATCCAGTAATAGTTTGTGATGTGTGTTCAGGTAAAAAATAAACTTTAAAAAGGTTAACATTCCCTTAATCTCCGCTCTACATATTGATGGTGGATGAAGTGGAACACAATGAGAACCAACTAGGCCTTCTATAAGTGCAACTCATTATCATCGACGTCAGAACATCCCTCCTTATAGGTCTTGAACTAAGTCATCATACAATCCTTTTTGACCTTAATAAACCTTTCTGATGTATATTTTACATTTCTCCTGTGCTCTCACCGGAGTAGCTCCTGCTTGCGGGATCTGTTGTGGGCGCTCAGGGCTTTGAGTTCAGCCTGTCTCTTGTGGAGTTCAGCCAGCACCTCATCCTCTGAGTCTCCGCCTGCTCCGGGCCGTTCCTCAGAATCCAGAAGCCCCTGAGACATCAGCTCCTCCTTGATCCGCGCTTCTAGGGAGCGTGTGTGAGGAACACTAGGAAAGAGGGAAAGTCAGAGGAGAGAAATAACTAGTTAACTGATGAGTGAGTTGCAGAACTTCTGCAGAGTTGCAGAAGCAGTAAGCAGTGATTGGAATACTTTGGTGTAATCTACAAAGCCTTTGTTCGGGGCTTGACATTCAGTTTCATTTGCCAGTGCCAACTGAAAGCTACTGGCCTGAATAATGTGCAAATCATTTAAACTGAATCTTTAATTTGCGGGCTGAGCAAGTGCCTAGAGCCTATAATGACAAATAATTACATTTTATATAATTACTACTTGGCAATATCATATTTATATTGATTGTTTGGAGATTGCACAAATGGTCAATTTTCTATCTCAAAAACGGTGTTATTGTTACCGATTTTGTTAGCGAGTTGTAGGGCCTTATAAAATCAGTTTTATATTTAGCTAAATATAGTTCACGGTTTTGTTTTTCCAGGTTTACGAGTTTCACTCTTAAAAATCACTTTTTTGATAGAGTACAAATCCATAACAACGCTTAAACCACATCAAGATATAGATATAGATATGCACACACACACACACACACACACACAGTGGGGCAAAAAAGTATTTAGTCAGCCACCAATTGTGCAAGTTCTCCCACTTAAAAATATGAGAGAGAGGCCTGTAATTTTCATCATAGGTACACTTCAACTATAACAGATGAATTTGAGAGAAAAAAAATCCAGAAAATCACATTGTAGGATTTTTAATGAATTTATTTGCAAATTATGGTGGAAAATAAGTATTTGGTCAATAACAAAAGTTTCTCAATACTTTGTTATATACCCTTTGTTGGCAATGACAGAGGTCAAACGTTTTCTGTAAGTCTTCACGAGGAATTCACACACTGTTGCTGGCATTTTGGCCCATTCCTCCATGCAGGTCTCCTCTAGAGCAGTGATGTTTTGGGGCTGTTGCTGGGCAACACGGACTTTCAACTCCCTCCAAAGAATGTCTATGGGGTAGAGATCTGGAGACTGGCTAGGCCACTCCAGGACCTTGAAATGCTTCTTACGAAGCCACTCCTTCGTTGCCCGGGCGGTGTGTTTGGGATCATTGTCATGCTGAAAGACCCAGCCACGTTTCATCTTTAATGCCCTTGCTGATGGAAGGAGGTTTTCACTCAAAATCTCACAATACATGGCCCCATTCATTCTTTCCTTTACATGGATCAGTCGTCCTGGTCCCTTTGCAGAAAAACCACCCCAAAGCATGATGTTTCCACCCCCATGCTTCACAGTAGGTATGGTGTTCTGTGGATGCAACTCAGCATTCTTTGTCCTCCAAACACGATGAGTTGAGTTTTTACCAAAAAGTTATATTTTGGTTTCATCTGACCATATGACATTCTCCCAATCTTCTTCTGGATCATCCAAATACTCTCTAGCAAATTTCAGACGGGCCTGGACATGTACTGGCTTAAGCAGGGGGACACGTCTGGCACTGCAGGATTTGAGTCCCTGGCGGCGTAGTGTGTTACTGATGGTAGGCTTTGTTACTTTGGTCCCAGCTCTCTGCAGGTAATTCACTAGGTCCCCACGTGTGGTTCTGGGATTTTTGCTCACCGTTCTTGTGATCATTTTGACCCCACGGGGTGAGATCTTGCGTGGAGCCCCAGATCGAGGGACATTATCAGTGGTCTTGTATGTCTTCCATTTCCTAATAATTGCTCCCACAGTTGATTTCTTCAAACCAAGCTGCTTACCTATTGCAGATTCAGTCTTCCCAGCCTGGTGCAGGTCTACAATTTTGTTTCTGGTGTCCTTTGACAGCTCTTTGGTCTTGGCCATAGTGGAGTTTGGAGTGTGGACAGGTGTCTTTTATACGGATGAATACAGGTAACGAGTGGTGGACAGAGGAGCCTCTTAAAGAAGAAGTTACAGGTCTGTGAGAGCCAGAAATCTAGCTTGTTTGTAGGTGACCAAATACTTATTTTCCACCATAATTTGCAAATAAATTCATTACAAATCCTACAATGTGATTTTCTGGAGAAAAAAAATCTAATTTTGTCTGTCATAGTTGAAGTGTACCTATGATGAAAATTACAGGCCTCTCTCATCTTTTTAAGTGGGAGAACTTGCACAATTGGTGGCTGACTAAATACTTTTTTGCCCCACTGTATGTATGTATATATATAGACGGAGGGTGTAGTTTACCTTTTTAAATCAATTGCTCACCTAGCTAGAGACCGTTGGTTTTGGCTAGCTGTGTTTTGTACTGTAGCCTACCAATCTGCAGTGTAGGCTACACATGATGTGATGGCAGGGTTTGCCAAACAAGTGCCCCCCCCAAATGGATACAAATCATCATGATATCACATAGACCTACTTTGCAGTCAACATTTAATTGGTCCGTTTTAAAAAAATATTTGAAAGCCTTTAGAAATGTTTATTCAAACAGCACACAATGACTGAATTGCATATCGCAAAGATTTAACCTGACTTCAGACCAAACTATTTGAATACCTGGTTTGCATACCCATTGATGCCTTAGAATTTACTTGTAGATATCATAAATTGAAACATCTTTCCTACCTACCCTACCGTTGTAGTTTCTGATTCAGAGGGGTTGGGATAAATGTGGAAGACACATTTCAGTTGAAGGCATTCAGGTATGCCTTCAGGTTTCCCCCTTCATTTTGTGAGCTGCTGCACCATGTGCGGCACCTGTTTGATAAATAACCTACATAACGAACTAACATTTTCAGGATTTCATCTGTTTTTTCATCAATTATGTAGCCTAGATTGAAAATAGCATTATTACAATATTATTTTCACTGGCCCAAGCAGGCCAATGATGTGGATGGTTGACTGGCCCAGGGGGGGTTCCAAAACCTCCCCAGGCCAGCGGGTATCCTTGTATGTCGAGCCCTGCTTTGTTCCTATTCAGCATATCTATAGAATGTATCCTACAAGGTTATGAAGGGGTGATGTTACTTTATGTAGGATAGGCCTTTACCTAAAAGCTTTGCCCTGGTTGCGAGGTGAGGTCCCAGCCCCATCGTTCCCACCATCCTTCCCCAATATGTCGGGGACTGGAGAATCCTCCATGGGGGATATGATATTCTCCTGCACGAAAAAACAACAGTATTAAAGAATTTAAATTCTACAGTTTAATTATAAACTATTCAAATCAACTAGTTATTTGCAGGGTTAAGTTTTCAAAAGTAATTTAGAATTGTATGCGTAGTCAACAATAAAGCATAAGATACAGTTGAAGTCAGAAATATACATACTTAGGTTGGAGTCATTAAAACTCATTTTTCAACCAATCCACAAATCTGTCGTTAACAAACTATAGTTTTGGCAAGTCAGTTCGGACATCTACTTTGTGCATGACAAGTCATTTTTACAACAATTGTTTAGACAGATTATTTCACTTATAATTCACTGTATCACAATTCTAGTGGGTCAAAAGTGTACATACACTAAGTTGACTGTGCCTTTAAAAAGCTTGGAAAATTCCAAAAAATGTCATGGCTTTAGAAGCTTCAGATAAGCTAATTGACGTCATTTGAGTCAATTGAAGGTGTACCTGTGGATGTATTTCAAGGCTTACCTTCAAATTCAATGCCTCTTTGCTTGACATCATGGGAAAATCAAAATAAATCAGCCAAGACATCAGAAAATAAATTGTAGACCTCCACAAATCTGGTTCATCCTTGTGAGCAATTTTCAAACGCCTGAGGGTACCACGTTCATCTGTACAAACAATAGTACGCAAGTATAAACACCATGGGACCATGCAGCCGTCATACCGCTCATGAAGGAGATGCGTTCTGTCTCCTAGAGATGAATGTGCCTTGGTGCGAAAAGTGCAAATCAATCCCAGAACAACAGCAAAGGACCTTGTGAAGAAGCTGGAAGAAACAGGCACACAAGTAGATATATATCCACAGTAAAACGAGTCCTATATCGACATAACCTGAAAGGCCACTCAGCAAGGAAGAAGCCACTGCTCCAAAACTGCCATTAAAAAGCCAAACTACAGTTTGCAACTGCACATGGGGACAAAGATCGTACTTTTTGGAGATTTGTCCCCTGGTCTGATGTAACAAAAATAGAACTGTTTGACCATAATGGTCATCGTTATGTTTGGAGGAAAAAGGGGGAGGCTTGCAAGCCAAAGAACAACATCCCAACCCTGAAGCACGGGGGTGGCAGCATCATGTTGTGGGGGTGCTTTGCTGTATAAGGGAGCAGCAAAATAGATGGTATTGTGAGGTAGGAAAATTATATGGATATATTGAAGCAACATCAAGACATCAGTCAGGAAGTTAAAGCTTGGTCGCAAATGGGTCTTCCAAATGAACAATGACCCCAAGCATAGTTCCAAAGTTGTGGCAAAATGGCTTAAGGACAAAAAAGTCAAGGTATTGGAGTGGCCATCACAAAGCCCTGACCTCAAACCTATAGAACATTTGTGGGCAGAACTGAAAAAGCGTGTACAAACCTGACTCAGTTCCACCAGTTCTGTCAGGAGGAATGGGCCAAAATTCACCCAATTTATTGTGGGAAGCTTGTGGAAGGCTACCCGAAACGTTTGATCCAAGTTAAACCATTTAAAGGCAATGCTACCAAATACTAATTGAGTGTATGTAAACTTCTGACCCACTGGGAATGTGATGAAAGAAATAAAAGCTGAAATAAATAATTCTCTACTATTATTCTGACATTTCACATTCTTAAAATAAAGTAGTGATCCTAACTGACCTAAGACAGGGAATGTTAACTAGGATTAAATGTCAGGAATTGTGAAAAACGGAGTTTAAATGTAGTTGGCTAAGGTGTATGTAAACTTCCGACTTCAACTGTATGTGACCTCAACAAGAGCCTGAAGGAGCCTCTGTGTGAGAGGACCGAAGGGACAGCCATCCTCTGGGGGGTCGTGCTGGGACTCTGACTTCTTTAGCAGGGCATCCACATCTGAGAGAATAAAAGCATCCTCATATCAGACAAATACACATGATAATTTCTGTGCTGAATGTAGACAGACACAATACCCATTTACGAAGGCTCATCCATTCAATACATACTGTATGTCATCATCCCAATCCCTGGGGTGCACTCACCTTTGGCGTCGAGCTCAGATAGTGGTCCCATGAGGCTTTTCTTCTTGTCGTTGGCTCGTGCTCCTTCCCTCTGTTCCTCCAGTAGATCCTCCTGAGCCCATCGCTGAGAGAAGTGTTTCCCCAATGCTGGAATCTTCACAATATAACCAATACAATACTATTAATCTATGTTTTCTCCTTGGGGAAATCTTTAACAGAGGATGTGAGTAACACACCATTCTAAAGCACAACTCTTATCTGAAGTGTCACAGAATACCTACTATCAGATATGCTGGTAGTGCTTGGGACCTGATAAGTCAGCTACTAATGTAATGAGCATAATATGGGGCGGCAGGGTAGCCTAGTGGTTAGAGCTAGTTGGACTAGTAACCGGAAGGTTGCAAGTTCAAACCCCTGAGCTGACAAGGTACAAATCTGTCGTTCTGCCCCTGAACAGGCAGTTAACCCACTGTTCCTAGGCCGTCATTGAAAATAAGAATTTGTTCTTAACTGACTTGCCTAGTTAAATAAAGGTAAAGAATATGACATAAAACACAAAAGATTTTGGACATTCAATATTGTACCTTGTAGTATTCAGCCTCATCATCCGGGGGCTTCAATAGTTCTTCCAGAACCCGGATTTCTTCATTTGTGATGTCAGCACAGTATGGCTCTACTGATGCCCAAAATCTGGAAAACATAATACACAGATGCATGTGGGACAATGAAAAACAAACACATATCCTATCCTATCCTATCTCAAACCAGGGTGTCCACTGACCCTGCCCAGTGTCAGTGAAAATGCCTTTGGTGATGAAATTTCACTTGTTATAAAATCCATTTTACCAAGACAAATATGATTATTGATGTTCTGAATCGTTCAGTGGGGTCTTTCTCTAACATATCATATATATCATATATATATATCATTATATCCAAAAAGTCAGACATTGTAACCTAATACATCCAATAATAAGCACCAAGCTCTGTTGACATACAGTTGAAGTTGGTAGTTTACACACACTTTAGCCAAATGCATTTAATCTCAGTTTTTCCACAATTCCTGACATTTAATCCTAGTAAAAACCACGTGTATCCCTCTCATGTCAGTTAGGATCACCACTTTATTTTAAGAATGTGAAATGTCAGAATAATAGTAGAGAATTATTTATTTCAGCTTTTCTTTCTTTCATCACATTCCCAGTGGGTCAGAAGTTTACATACACTCAATTAGTATTTGGTAGCATTGCCTTTAAATTGTTTAACTTGGGTCAAACGTTTCAGGTAGCCTTCCACAAGCTTCCCACAATAAGTTGGGTGAATTTTGGCACATTCCTCCTGACAGAGCTGGTGTAACGGTGTCAGGTTTGTAAGGCCTCTTTGCTCACACAAGCTTTTTCAGTTCTGCCTACAAATGTTCTATAAGGAATGAGGTCAGGGCTTTGTGATGGCCACTCCAATACCTTGACTTTGTTGTCCTTAAGCCATTTTGCCACAACTTTGGAAGTATGCTTGGGGTCATTGTTCATTTGGAAGACCCATTTGCGACCAAGCTTTAACTTCCTGACTGACGTCTTGAGATGTTGCTTCAATATATCCACATAATTTTCCTCCCTCATGATGCCATCTATTTTGTGAAGTGCACCAGTCCCTTATGCAGCAAAGCACCCCCACAACATGATGCTGCCACCCCCGTGCTTCAGGGTTGGGATGGTGTTCTTTGGCTTGCAAGCCTCCCCCTTTTTCCTCCAAACATAACAATGGTCATTATGGCCAAACAGTTCTATTTTTGTTTCATCAGACCAGAGGACATTTCTCCAAAAAGTACGATCTTTGTACCCATGTGCAGTTGCAAACCGTAGTCTGGCTTTTTTTAATGGCGGTTTTGGAGTAGTGGCTTCTTCCTTGCTGAGCGGCCGTTCAGGTTATGTCGATATAGGACTCGTTTTACTGTGGATATAGATACATCAGTTTTTCTGATGTCTTGGCTGATTTATTTTGATTTTCCCATGGTGTCAAGCAAAGAGGCATTGAATTTGAAGGTAAGCCTTGAAATACATCCACAGGTACACCTTCAATTGACTCAAATGATGTCAATTAGCTTATCTGAAGCTTCTAAAGCCATGACATCATTTTCTGGAATTTTCAAAGCTGTTTAAAGGCACAGTCAACTGAGTGTTTGTAAACTTTTGAACCACTGGAATTGTGATACAGTGAATTATAAGTGAAATAATCTGTCTGTAAACAATTGTTGTAAAAATTACTTGTGTCATGCACAAAGGAGATGTCCGAACCGACTTGCCAAAACTATAGTTTTAACAGGAAATTTGGGGGTGGTTGAAAAACGAGTTTTAATGACTCCAACCTAAGTGTATGTAAACTTCCGACTTCCAACTGTAGCGGTGCAGGTTTCTTGAATATTTAACATTTTGTGGTCGTCATCTTCAAAGTTGTTTCCGTAGATCACACGTAGATCCGTAAATATAAAAGGCTTTGAAATAAAAAGCTTGGTATGCGCTCAGTTAGGGCTGTGGCGGTCATAACATTTTCTCAGTTGGTGTCATGCAAATAGCTGCCAGTCTAATGGTAATTGACTGTTAATTAAAATAAACATGTTTAGCATCTCCTGGCTTCCACGCATAGCCTACAAGCCACTGATGCAGACCTTTGGAAAATTACATTTAAAAAAGTATAAATCAATTTAATATAGCGTACACAATCACAATAAATCCATGATTTATTTTAGACAGGTTTAAACAAACGTCATTTGAAAAGAATGTAGCCTATTTTAGAAGAGCAGAATAGCATATTCTGAGTTGGCCTTATGTCAGGCCCTGATCTGGCCATGCCATATGGCTGTGGGCTACACTAGTTCACAAGATTTTCTTAGAATTCAGGGGCATTTTTTTATAGTATGAAGAATACAATTGAACATTGATGAATATAATAGATAGGGAGTGGCAACATGCGGCTATTCTGTGAGCGGTTAACAAAGAAACAGGTCCTCCAAAACTCAGCAAAATAAGAATCGTCCTCTCACTGTCAACTGCGTTCATTTTCAGCAGGGGGGGGGGGTCAAAATCAAAAGTAACAGTCAGTATCTGGTGTGGCCACCAGCTGCATTAAGTACTGCAGTGCATCATGTCCTCATGGACTGCACCAGATTGGCCAGTTCTTGCTGTGATATGTTACCCCATTCTTCTACCAAGGCACCTGCAAGTTCCCGGACATTTCTGGGAGGGAATGTCCCTAGCCCTCACCCTCCGATCCAACAGGTCCCAGAAGTGCTCAATGGGATTGAGATCCGGGCTCTTCACTGGCCATGGCAGAACACTGACATTCCTGTCTTGCAGGAAATCAGCCATACTGCTCATTCTGTGCGTGGTGGCATTGTCATGCTGGAGGGTCATGTCAGGATGAGCCTGCAGGAAGGGTACCACATGAGGGAGGATGTCTTCCCTGTAATGCAGAGCGTTGAGATTGCCTACAATGTTGTCCGATGATGCTGTGACACACTGCCCCAGACCATGACGGACCCTCCAACTCCAAATCGATCCCTCTCCAGAGTACAGGCTCATTCCTTCGACGATAAACGCGAATCCGACTATCAGCCCTGGCGAGACAAAACCGCGACTTGTGAGTCAAGAGCACTTTTTGCCAGTCTTTTCTGGTCCAGAGAAGGTGGGTTTGTGCCCATAGGCGACATTGTTTCCAGTGATGTCTGGTGAAGACGTGCCTTACAACAGGCCTACAAGCCCTCAGTCCAGCCTCTCTCAGCCTATTGCAGACAGTCTGAACACGTTTATAAAAATAAAAAAAATTGTTTACCTTTATTTAACTAGACAAGTCAGTTAAGAACAAATTCTTGTTCAGTGGCAGAACAACATATTTTTACCTTGTCAGCTCGGGGATTTGATCTTGCAACCTTTCGGTCACTAGTCCAATGCTCTAACCACTAAGCTACCTGCCGCCCCGAGTCTGAGCACTGATGGAGGGATTATGCATTCCTGGTGTAACTCACACGCAGTTGTTGTTGCCATCCTGTACCTATCCCGCAGGTGTGATGTTCGAATGTACTGATCCTGTGCAGGTGTTGTTACACGTGGTCTGCCACTGTGAGGACGATCAGCTGTCCTTCCTGTCTCCCTGTCTTAGGCGTCTCACAGTACGGACATTGCAATTTATTGCCCTGGCCACATCTGCAGTCCTCATGCCTCCTTGCAGCATGCCTAAGGCACGTTCACGCAGAAGAGCAGGGACCCTGGGCATCTTTCTTTTGGTGTTTTTCCAGAGTCAGCAAAAATACCTCTTTAGTGTCCTAAGTTTTCATAACTGTGACCTTAATTACCTACCGTCTGTAAGCTGTTAGTGTCTTAACGACCGTTCCACAGGTGCATGTTCATTAATTGTTTATGGTTCATTGAACAAGCATGGAAAACCGTGTTAAACCCTTTACAATGAAGATCAGTTATTTGGATTTTTACAAATTATCTTTGAAAGACAGGGTCCTGAAAAAGTGACATTTTTTCTTCTGAGTTTACATGCTTAATTTAGAGTTATTTAGGCAACCTTAGTTGTGAAAAAAACAGGCTGTTTTGATTTTTAATACATTCTAGGGCTGCATGATGCGACTAATGATTGGAAAAAAGTAGCATGAAGGCATGAGCTCTGCTCTGTTTCTTGTGCAGGCTGCACACACTTAATCAGTTTCTAATTGACAATTTGACAAGCACTTGTTAATATTCTCACCCATCAGACTATTCTTAATTTAATCTGGTCTTTACATATAGCCTACTAATATATGTGTGGAATATTGTTATTTATTTAGAATGGCCCACAAAAAAAGACATGTAATCTGTAGCCAGCACTCGAATAGCGAATGGAAGTCCCATGCATTACGTTTTTAATATGCAAGCATAGGCGGCGCGTCCACAAGGCTAGGGGAAGCTTTCCCTTAAGTAAAATGTTGTGAATTGTTTGAAAATCGCCATTGCTTACAGTCGGAAGGAAAGGCAGGGTGCACAATTTGGGCAGATTATTGTTGAGTTGCGACTGTCTGTGAAAAGTAGAGGCCAAGCCAGGCATGTCACAATATTTAAAAATACAATCGCGGGAAAACATAGTTTGGAAAGAAAATGTTTATTGCTGTAAAGAGAAGACAATGAAAATACGAATCTCTTTTAGTTAACAAAATTCTCAACTGAATTGCAAACAGTATAGCCTATCATATTGGCACCAGCAGAGAGCATCAGCAATATCCCCTGTGAGTGCGCACTGTGCATATTCACTATTTAGTCAGTGCTACATAAAACAATTCTCCAGTCATATAAAGTGTAGTAGAATTGCATGAAATGTGTTTATAAAAAGGCCACATCTAATATAAAATATAGCCTAGGCCTACTCTACACACTCAGCTGCATTGAACAGGTTTTTTTTGTTTTTTTAAACAGTGATTGAGTTAAATTAGAAGCCTAAATTATAACTATCCAATCTACTCATCACATTATGAACAGTAAGCTATTTTAAGTCCGCAAATGCTATGATGCAAGGAAATACGTTTTATTCTAAAAGGTGCATTTTTAATGGTGAAAATTTGCTGCCCCAAACTTGACTCACGCACCACATATGTATGCCAGGTAAGCTACACTGGATATAAAGCAGATTAATGTGCTTCATTTTAAGAATTGAGCAAGAAATATAGCAGCACGAGAAAGATAGGATCCTCTTAAATAGTGGCTAGTCAAAACTCTTTTCACATGCGACTGGACTTATAAGAACACATTTCACTAGGTTCTGTAGGCTATGTGCTCTCCAACCGTGTTCCAGGGGCCTTAGACCTACAGGTTACATTTTTAGTTATTTGGTCACTTTAGTTGTGATCAAAACATATAGGCCTATGGCATGATGTGTGCGACTATGATTTGAATAAGTCGCAAAAAAAAGGCATGTGCTGTTTCTTGCCTTATGATGCAGTGTGTGCAGCCTTCACAAGTGATACTTCTGTCACCGTGCACAAGTGATACTACTGTCACCGTGCACAAGTGATACTACTGTCACCAATCAGACTACACTCAATTTAATATTTTCTTTACATATACTTAATAATATATGCATGAAATTAGTTTTGATTTAGAATGGACAATTATCATGCACCCGTCAGAACAGGGGCAGAGAAAAAAGTTGCACATAAATAATGAATGGAGGATGATTTTCCCTCTGTTCATTTTCATGCCAGTCAGGTAGGCTACTCCTGATGTAAAGTGAAGCAATGTGCTTAAAATGAGGAAAGTTGAGAAATATAGTAGGCCTAGCCTATTGAAAGCTGATGGTATCCTCTTCTTTTCAATAGAGTCCATCAAAACTGTTTTCTCACACAATTGCATAGCCTATAGAAATGTTGTGAACATGAGCTCTCATGACGTGTTTGATTTTCGATGACATTTGCATTGATGTCAGAGTGATTAGTGGGACAATAGAGAGGTGAGTACCTGGTCATTAGCAAGTTTGGTAGGCTACGAATGACCATCAGCGGTATCAGAGAGCAGTTTTGGAGAAGTACCGGTGTGACCTTGGTCTGGCGGTAATGCGCAGTGGTGGAAAAAATGACCCAATTGTCTTGAGTAAAAGTAAAGATGCCTTCATTGAAAACGACTCCAGTAAAAGTGAAAGCCACCCAGTAAAACACTACTTGAGTAAAAGTCTAAAGGTATTAAGTAAATATACTTAAGTATCAAATGTAAAAGTACAAGTATAAATCATTCAAAATTCCTTATATTTAGCAAACCAGACGGCACAATTTCTTGTTTTTATATTTATGGATAGCTAGGAGCACACTCATTTACAAATGAAGCATTTGTGTTTAGTGAGTCCACCAGATAAGAGGCAGTAGTATGAACAGGGATGTTCTCTTGAGTGTGTGAATTGGACCATTTTCCTGTCCTGCTAAGCATTCAAAATGTAACAAATATTTTTGGGTGTCAGGGAGTAAAATGGAGTAGAAAGTATAGAATTTTCTTTAAGAATGTAGTGAAGTAACAGTTGTGAAAAATATAAATAGTTTAGTACAGATACCCCAAAAAAACTACTTAAGTAGTACTTTCAAGTATTTTTACACCACTGATAATACATCACTGTAACAGCCTTGCACTCGGTCCTCTGTTGATTTCACTTGTTTTTGTGAGAAATTTGGGGGAAAAATCAGTCATTTCGAATTAGTATGAAAAGCTTATATTAAATATGAAAATACTACATGTCATGTCTCAAAATCGATATCCATTTTAAGAAAGATGACAAGTTCAACAGGAAAGTGAGCCTGTCAGGTAGCCAGTGGCCTTTATTCTTGCACAGAATCCAGCATATTTTACACGATGCAACATTCCTGATTTCTGACCACTTTTTTTCCAGGCTCTATTGATTTAGTCACCCTAATTCTAGCCATCCTACAAGGGTAAACACTTAAATAACATTTGAACAGATTATGACAGAGACATGAGGTTTGGACCATTTGTTTTCTTAGAAGATTATCTACACAATTAACATATTATGTTACTCATTGGTCAAAAGATGCAGACACCCTACACTGTTTGAGTGAGTTGTGATTGTTACTGACCTGTTGGGGGCATCGTTCTTAGGATTACGGGGAATGTCCTGTGGATCCTCACTTAACTCGTACTCCTGGACTTTGGGCTGTAGATTTTTGGATTTGGGTCGCCCAGGACCAGGCCCGTGACTACCCTTTCCATCGAGTTTCTGCTTCTTAGGTTTGTGACGTGATGAAGCTGAAAGGTCTGCATCCTTTCCCAGCTTCAGAAAGCGCTTGTCCCCTTTCTTATCCTGCCAGTCTGTGAGGATCTGAGAAAATAGGGACCAGTCACCAACAAAACTTCATTTTCAGAGGATGACGCAGTAAGATTTGTAACATCAGGCAAGTATCAGACCACTTGCAGTTTCAGAACCACTATGGCACAAAAATATCTTTCCTGTCCAACATTACAGATGGAGGTGTAGCAACAGCAGTTCGAGGAAGGAGGCAGAATAAGATATTAGATTCATTTTTTAGACGCACATTTTCTCCTCCCGACTGCATGTGCTGCCATCGAAATAGAATGAATAGAACAAGCTTTCCCATTCAAGTCAATGATAGGATAATGGATGGACTGGCGGCTATCGCGAGTGTACCCATAGGAGAAAAGCAAAAAGCAACAGCATGAAGTGTACCCATCAATATGTGCGGTGATTTGTTGATTCAACTCAATTCCATTGCGTGAGGTACATCAGTTAATATTTCATTTGAATGAACACTGTACATTAACATGGAAGTTATTACATCACAATACCAGGCAGCAATTGCGAGTGTACCCATGAGTTTACAAGTCAAATTGCCAGGGTTAGAGGTTGACAACCCATTTTATTAATTGTTTGCTACAACACCTTGCTTGTTTCTGCAAGAGGCAACAAAGCTCCATCATGTTGTTAAGAGTCCATGTTATTGGCAGCGATTACAGCTATGAGTCTTTCTGGGTAAGTCTCTAAGAGCTTTGCATACCTGGATTTGACAATATTTGCACATTTTTTTATTGTTAAAGTTCTGTCTAATTTGTTGTTGATCATTGCAAGACAGCAATTTTCAAGTCTTCAAATCAAAGTTTGTCACGTGCGCCGAATACAACAGGTGTAAACCTTACTTACAGGCTCTAACCAATGGTGCCAAAAAAAAGGTGTGTGTGCGCGCGCGTGTGTAGGTAAGTAAAGAAATAAAACAACAGTAGAAAGACATTTGAAAAAAAGAGTAGCAATGTTATATACAGACACCTGTTAGGCTTATAGAGGTAGTATGTACATGTAGGTATCGTTGAAGTGACTGTGCATATATGATGAACAGTGAGTAGCAGAAGCGTAAAGAGAGTGACTATATAAAGTGACTATGCATATAAGATGAACAGAGTAGCAGCAGCGTAAAAGAGGGGTTGGGGGGGCACACAATGCAAAGAGTCTGGGTAACCATTGGTTACCTGTTCAGGAGTCTTATGGCTTGGGGGTAAAAACTGTTGAGAAGCCTTTTTGTCCTTGACTTGGCACTCCGGTACCGCTTGCCATGCGGTAGTAGAGAGAACAGTCTATGACTGGAGCGGCTGGGGTCTTTAACAATTTTTAGGGCCTTCCTCTGACACCGCCTGGTGTAGAGGTTCTGGATGGCAGGCATCTTTGTCCCAGTGATGTACTGGGCCGTACGCACTACCCTCTGTAGTGCCTTGCGGTCGGAGGCCGAGCAATTGCCGTACCAGGCAGTGATGCAACCATACTCGATGTTGCAGCTGTAGAACCTTTTGAGGATCTCAGGACGCATGCCAAATCTTTTTAGTTTCCTGAGGGGGAATAGGCTTTGTCGTGCCCTCTTCACGACTGTCTTGGTGTGTTTGGACCAATCTAGTTTGTTGTTGATGTGGACACCAAGGAATTTGAAGCTCTCAACCTGCGATGAGAATGGGGACGTGCTCGGTGCTCCTTTTCCTGTAGTCCACAATCATCTCCTTATTCTTGGTTATATTGAGGGACAGGTTGTTATTCTGGCACCACCCGGTCTATAGGCTGTCTCATCGTTGTCGGTGTTGTGCATGGGCACAGGGACTATGGTGGTCTGCTTGAAGCATGTTGGTATTGCCATTGATTTAAGCCAATTTAAGTCAAGACGGTAAATAGGCCACTCAGGAACAATGTACAAAACATTAGGAGTACCTTCCTAATATCAATTTGCACCCCCTTTTTCCCTCAAAATGGCCTCAATTCGTTGGGGCATGGACTCAACAAGGTGTCGAAAGCGTTTCACAGGGATGCTGGCCTATGTTGACTCCAATGCTTCCCACAGTTGTCAAGTTAGCTGGATGTCATTCGGGTGGTGAACCATTCTTGTAACACACGGAAAACTTTTGAGCGTGAAAAACCCAGCAGCGGTGCAAATCCTGACACACTCAAAACGGTGCACCTACTACCATACCCCGTTCAAAGGCACTTAAATCTTTTGTCTTGGCAATTCACAATCCATGTCTCAAATTGTCTCACGGCTTAAAAATAATTCTTTAAAATCTGTCTTCTGCCCTTAATCTACCCTGATTGAAATGGATTTAACAGATGACATCAATAAGGGATCATAGCTTTCACTTGGATTCACCTGGTCAGTCTAAGTCATGGAAAGAGCAGGTGTTCCTAATGTTTTGGACACTAAGTGTATTTGGCCTTGTGTTTCAGGTTATTGACCAGCTGAAAGGTGAATTTGCCTCCCAGTGTCTGTTAGAAAGCAGACTGAACCAGGTTTTCCTCTACGATTTTGCCTGTGCTTACTTACACTATATATACAAAAAAGTATGTGGACACCACTTCAAATTAGTGGACTTGGCTGGTTCAGCAACACCTGTTGCTGACAAGTGTATAAAATAAGGCACACAGCAATGCAATCTCCATAGACAAAAAAATAAAATCGGCAGTAGAACGGCCTTACTGAAGAGCTAAATTACTTTCAACGTGGCACTGTCATAGGATGCCACCTTTCCAACAAGGCTGTTCATCAAATTTCTGCCCTGCTGGAGCTGCCCCGGTCAACTGTAAGTGCTGTTATTATGAAGTGGAAACGTCTAGGAGCAACGACTTAGCCACAAACTGTTACACTACACAATCTCACAGAACGGGACCGCCAAGGGCTGTAGCACGTAAAAATCGTCTGTCCTTGGATGTAACACTCACTAACGAGTTCCAAACTGCCTCTGGAAACGTCAGCACAATAACAGTTTGTCAAGAGCTTCATGAAATGGGTTTCAATTGCAGAGCACCTATACACAAGCCTAAGTACACCTTGCGCAATACCGAGCGTCAGTTGGAGTGGTGTAAAGCTCGTATCCATTGGACTCTGGAGAAGTGGAAACGTGTTCTCTGGAGTGATGAATCACGCTTCACCATCTGGCAGTCCGGCGGACGAATCTGGGTTTGGCGGATGCCAGGAGAACACCACCTGCCCGAATTCATAGTGTCACCTGTAAAGTTTGGTGGATGAGGAATAATGGTCTGAGGCTGTTTTTCATGGTTCGGGCTCGGCCCCTTAATTCCAGTGAAGAGATATCTTAATGCTACAGCAACATTCTGTGCTTCCAACTTTGTGGAAACAGTTTGGGGAAGGCCCTTTCCTGTTTCAGCATGACAATGCTCCCGTGCACAAAGTGAGGTCCATACAAAAATGGGTTGTCGAGATCAGTGTGGAATAACTTGACTGGCCTGCACAGAACCCTGACCTCAACCCCATCGAACACATTTGGGATCAATTGGAATGCTGACTGCGAGCCAGGCCTAATCGCCCAACATCAGTGCCCGACCTCGCTAATGCTCGTGGCTGAATGGAAGCAAGTCCCCGCAGCAATGTTCCAACTTCTAGTGGAAAGCCTTCCCAGAAGAATGGAGGCTGTTATAGCAACAAAGGGCGGACCAACTCCATATTAATGCCCATAATTTTGGAATGAAATGTTCAACGATCAGCTGTCCACATACTTTTGGTCATGTAGTGTAGCACTATTCCATGTGCGTAATGTTTAACACACTCATTCTGCAGTCGGTGGAAGGCAAACTGAGAATCGTGATGGATATGGAGAATTTTCCCAATACGATTATGAATAATTGTAATTTTTATTACAGTAATTGTCAGCTGCCATTTCTCTTTCACTCCCAACAGTGTGAAGCACTGTGCGTTCTAAACAACTATTGGCTAGTTCTTGTCTGTAAGGAAATGGGCGGGGTATCGGTTGAGCATGCTGCAACGATTGGATTAGAACAAGCCACTCTCCCTCTGCTCTCATTTCCCCAGACAGAAACACACACACAGATTGGTTAGTGTGAACCGTGCCTCGATCCCAACAACTTTCACCTCACCTTAGAGGATGCATTATTTTTTAAATTTCACATTTATTTAACCAGGTAGGCTAGTTGAGAACAAGTTCTCATTTACAACTGTGACCTGGCCAAGATAAAGCAAAGCAGCGCGACACAAACAAAAACACAGAGTTGTTGTCGCCGTAGTGGCGAAGTAATTACAATTTAGCATTTAAACACTGGAATGGTAGATGTACAGAAGATGAATGTGCAAGTAGAGATACTATGGTGCAAAGGAGCAAAAAAATAACAATATGTGGATGGGCTATTCACAGATGGGCTATGTACAGGTGCAATGATCTGTGAGCTGCTCTGACAGCTGATGCTTAAAGTTAGTGATGGAGATATGAGTCTTCAGCTTCAGTGATTTTTGCAATTAGTTCCAGTCATTGGCAGCAGAGAACTGGAAGGAAAGGCGGTCAAAGGAGGAATTGGCTTTGGGGTTAACCAGTGAAATATACCTGCTGGAGCACATGCTATGGGTGGGTGCTGCTATGGTGACCAGTGAGCTGAGATAAGGCGGGGCTTTACCTAGCAGACTTATAGATGACCTGGAGCCAGTGGTTTGGTGAAGAATATGAAGCCAGGGCCAGCCAACGAGAGCATACAGGTCGCAGTTGTGGGTAGTATATGACCTCGCCTGGAGGTTAGTTAACACAGTGTCCAAAGAAGGGCCAGAAGTATATAGAATGGTGTCTACTGCGTAGATGTTGATCAGAGGATCACCAGCAGCAAGAGCGACATCATTGATGTATACAGAGAAAAGAGCCGGCCCGAGATTTGAACCCTGTGGCACCCCCATAGAGACTGCCAGAGGTCCCGGACAACAGGCCCTAAAATTTGACACACTGAACTCTATCTGAGAAGTAGTTTGTGAACCAGGCGAGGCCGTCATTGGAGAAACCAAGGCTGTTGAGTCTGCCGATAAGAATGTGGTGATTGACAAAGTCGAAAGCCTTCGCCAGGTCAATGAATATGGCTGCACAGTATTGTCTTTTATCAATGGCGGTTATGATATCGTTTAGGACCTTGAGCGTGGCTGAGGTGCACCCATGACCAGCTCAGAAACCAGATTGCAAAGCAGAGAAGGTACAGTGGGATTCGAAATAGTCGGTGATCTGTTTGTTACCTTGGCTTTCGAAGACCTTAGAAAGGCAGGGTAGGATAGATATAGGGCTGTAACAGTTTGGGTCTAAAGTGTCAACCCCTTTGAAAAGGGGGATGACCGCAGCAGCTATTCAATCTTTGAGGATCTCAGACGATTTGAAAGAGAGGTTGAACAGGATAGTAATAGGGGTTGCAAACAATGGTGGCATATAATTTTAGAAAGAGAGGGTCCAGATTGTCTAGCCCGGCTGATTTGTAGGGGTCCAGATTTGGCAACTCTTTCAGAACATCAGCTATCTGAATTTTGGTGAAGGAGAAATGGGGAAGGCTTGGGCAAGTTGCTGTGGGGGGGTGCAGGGATGTTTACCGGGGTAGGGGTAGCCAGGTAGAAAGCATGGCCAGCCGTAGAAAAATGCTTATTGAAATTCTCAATTATCGTGGATTTATCGGTGGTGACAGTGCTTCCTAGCCTCAGTGCAGTGGGCTGCTGAGGTGCTCTTATTCTCTATGGACTACAGTGTCCCAGAATTTGTTGTGTTTGTGCTACAGGATGCAAATTTCTGTTTGAAAAAGCTAGCCTTTGCTTTCCTAACTGCCTGTGTATATTGGTTTCTAACTTCCCTGAAACATTGCATATCGCGGGGGCTAATCGATGCTAATGCAGTACGCCACAGGATGTTTTTGTGCTGGTCAAGGGCAGTCAGGTCTGGAGTGAACTAAGGGCTATATCTGTTCCTGGTTCTACATTTTTTGAATGGGGCATGCTTATTTAAGATGGTGAGGAAAGCACTTTTAAAGAATAACCAGGCATCCTCTACTGACGGAATGAGATCAATATCCTTCCAGGATACCCGGGCCAGGTCGATTAGAAAGGCCTGCACGCTGAAGTGTTTTAGGGAGCGTTTGACAGTGATGAGGGGTGGTCGTTTGACCGCAGACCCATTATGGACGCAGGCAATTAGGTCCTGGTTGAAGACAGCAGAGGTGTATTAGAGGGCATGTTGGTCAGGATGATATCTATGAGGGTGCCCGTATTTACGGATTTGGGGTTGTACCTGATATGTTCATTGATCATTTGTGTGAGATTGAGGGCATCTAGCTTAGATTGTAGGACGGCAAGGGTGTTTAGTATGTCCCAGTTTAGGTCACCTAACAGTACAAGCTCTGAAGATAGATGGGGGGCAATCAATTCACATATGGTGTCCAGGGCACAGCCCGGGGCAGAAGGTGCTCTATAACAAGCGGCAATGGTGAGAGACTTGTTTCTGGAAAGGTGGATTTTTAGAAGTTGAAGCTCAAATTGTTTTGGCACAGACATGGATAGTATGACAGAACTCTGCAGTTTTCCACCATAATTTGCAAATAAATTCATTAAAAATCCTACAATGTGATTTTCTGGGAAAAAAAAATCTAATTTTGTCTGTCATAGTTGAAGTGTACCTATGATGAAAATTACAGGCCTCTCATCTTTTTAAGTGGGAGAACTTGCACAATTGGTGGCTGACTAAATACTTTTTTGCCCCACTGTAAGTAAATCATGTGCATTTTCATCTGTCAGGGTCATTTACCTTTTAACAATGTGCGTGAATGAGTGAAAGTACATAACGATGCGCTCTGAGTGATAGCGCACTTGATGTACAGGCTTTACCAACATTTAAAGCGCACTTCCGGGTTTTCAGATTACGAGTATCGAGTGTGATAAAACAACAGATACGATTACACCCCTAACTGAGTAGGCAGGCCTATGCCATCTTAATTTTCCCAGTTTATCAAGAGATTTACCATTCAAATAAAAAGTATTACCATTATGTTGTTATGTAGTTAGATTGTTTTTACCAAAGTCAAAATTGTTTGATTTTAAAATTGATGCATTATCATACGCCCCTGGGAAATTGTAATCAAAATTGTCAAATGTAATGATATTGAATATGGGCCATCACCCGGGTGGCGCAGTGGTTAAGGGCGCTGTACTGCAGCGCCAGCTGTGCCATCAGAGACTCTGGGTTCGCGCCCAGGCTCTGTAGTTACCGGCCGCGACCGGGAGGTCCGTGGGGCGATGCACAATTGGCCTAGCGTCGTCCGGGTTAGGGAGGGCTTGGTCGGTGGGGATGTCCTTGTCTCATCGCGCACCAGCGACTCCTGTGGCGGGCCGGGCGCAGTGCGCGCCAACTAAGCTTGCCAGGTGCACGGTGTTTCCTCCGACACATTGGTGTGGCTGGCTTCCGGGTTGGATGCGCGCTGTGTTAAGAAGCAGTGCGGCTTGGTTGGGTTGTGTATCGGAGGACGCATGACTTTCAACCTTCGTCTCTCCCGAGCCCGTACGGGAGTTGTAGCGATGAGACAAGATAGTAGCTACTACAACAATTGGATACCACGAAAAAGGGGTAAAATAAAAAATAAAAAAAGAATATGGGCCATCAGCCTCCTTGACCGGTTGTTCTCTAATATTGACCCACACAAGTGGCTCAGGTAGTGCAGCTCATCCAGGATGGCATATCAATGCGAGCTGTGGCAAGAAGGTTTGCTGTGTCTGTCAGCGTAGTGTCCAGAGCATGGAGGCACTACCAGGAGACAGGCCAGTACATCTGGAGACGTGGAGGAGGCCGTAGGAGGGCAACAACCCAGCAGCAGGACTGCTACCTCCGCCTTTGTGCAAGGAGGAGCAGGAGGAGCACTGCCAGCGCCCTGCAAAATGACCTCCAGCAGGCCACAAATGTGCATGTGTCTGCTGAAACGGTCAGAAACAGACTCCATGAGGGTGGTATGAGGGCCCGACGTCCACATGTGGGGGACGTTTGGCATTTGCCAGAGAACACCAAGATTGGCAAATTCGCCACTGGCGCCCTGTGCTCTTCACAGATGAAAGCAGGTTCACACTGAGCACATGTGACAGAGTCTGGAGATGCCATGGAGAACGTTCTGCTGCCTGCAACATCCTCCAGCATGACCGGTTTGGCAGTGGGTCAGTCATGGTGTGGGGTGGCATTTCTTTGGGGGGGCCGCACAGCCCTCCATGTGCTCACCAGAGGTAGCCTGACTGCCATTAGGTACCGAGATGAGATCCTCAGACCCCTTGTGAGACCCTATGCTGGTGCGGTTGGCCCTGGGTTCCTCCTAATGCAAGACAATGCTAGACCTCATGTGGCTGGAGTGTGTCAGCAGTTCCTGCAAGAGTGAGGCATTGATGCTATGGACTGGCCCACCCGTTCCCTACAACTGAATCCAATTGAGCACATCTGGGTCATGTCTCGCTCCATCCACGTTGCACCACAGACTGTCCAGGAGTTGGCGGATGCTTTAGTCCAGGTCTGGGAGGAGATCCCTCAGGAGACCATCCGCCACCTCATCACGAGCATGCCCAGGCATTGTAGGGAGGTCATACGGGCATGTGGAGGCCACACACACTACTGAGCTTCATTTTGACTTGTTTTAAGGACATTACATCAAAGTTGGATCAGCCTGTAGTGTGGTTTTCCACTTTAATTTTGAGTGTGACTCTAAATCCAGACCTCCATAGGTTGATCAATTTGATTTCCATTGATCATTTTTGTGTGATTTTGTTGTCAGCACATTCAACTATGTAAAGAAAAAAGTATTTAATAAGAATATTTCATTCATTCAGATCTAGGATGTGTTATTTTAGTGTTACCTTTATTTTTTTGAGTAGTGTATAAATCATGGGGGGAAAAAACACAGTACCCTCCTGTGTCCAATAAAAAAAATAAAAACACAACCCTCCCCCTTCACCCCAGTAAATTTAGAACTGTTCCTTATGACCACTGGTTACATAACCATGGGTTATACAGTAATTGTGCCAGCCAGCTAGAGGTGACTGAATCATTGGGCAGTCCAATGACACAAAACCTACTTAATTACTCAGTGACATTAAATATGTGCCCATTGACTCCTGTCTTACCTGTCTCTGTTCCTCCAGAGCTCTGAGACGACGGCTGGCAGAGGACAGGAGAGTCTCCAGCTCCAGCTGCAGTGTGTCCAGCTCTTCAATACCGATGCCATCGTCCTCTGAGCGCCCGAGGACTGCAGTGTAGCGGGGGCACACCTTCACATGCTCTACTGGCTTAAAGTCATAGTACTTTAGAGGCGGGCAGTCCTTCAACTCACTCATCTTGATGGTTTAGAGTGGGCTATGTCTGTGTGGAGAGGCAGAGATAAAGTGCACCTTTGATCATACAAAAATGTACACTCATACATACGCTCCATCTGTCCAAAAAAAAGAAACGCTCCTCACATTAATCACTGAACTTCATTAGCCTTATTACTACTAACTTCAAGACCGGGGAACAACGTTGGTGATTGCCATTGAAGATATCGTGAACATTAGCGCGTTAGCTAGCTTAGCTAACCAGCTAACGTTAGCTAGCTTTAGCACAGTACCAGTAGTATCTGCGCTCAACGACCGGTGTTGCTTCCGAAACAAAAGTGACCATTCATAATATCAATCAGGACCCCAAATACAGTTTATAAATTGACAAAATACTGGTTTGATTGCAAATACACCATGTAAATGGACCAAATGTTGAATATTTACGCACCAATATTTACCTCTGTACTGGCATCCATTATTGATTGAACCATCTGTGGAAGAGGGGGGGATAAGAATATTCAGTAAGAGGGTATTGTACGTTAACGTACTAGCTATTATTGAGGCAGAAAAAAAATGAACAGTAATTCTCTGAGTGTTGAATGATTCTCAATTGTTAATACTTTTTTTGGAGCAATTCCCATGTGACGAATACAGAACGTCAGTGACCCTCTAAATTGTAGAATGGCATCCCCGACAAATACCAAATTGTATTTGGGGATGTGGATTTATGGTAACGGGAATCAAACGAATATTAGGGATCTAAATGTTTTTGTTTGTCCCTAATTTAAGTGTATTTGTACGTATACTATTACAATAGTCTGTCAGATAGTTATGATCTTTTTAAATTATAGAATTCATTAAATTATAATTGTATTTAACTCCCCTAAAAAGTGAGGCCAACAAATGGATGCGTCCAAAAATGTTTTAGATAGCAGAAAGATGGCCGCGGCGACCGTCAAGTCGAAATCAATGAAAACGCTCTATCCGCTGTGATATGAGATTTGCGGAAGAGGAGTTGGCAGGCGTGGCAAAATAACTTCCGCATTTAAAACCCGCTACAACAGAGAAATGGTGAGTGAGTTAAATCTCTTTTTAATCAGAAATACCGATTATATTCTCTGCTTTTAAATTCCCAGGTTGAACCTTAATCTGGTAGGTTAAACCATAATATGGTGGTTTGACAGGACGCCCTAGGAAAAAAGTATTGATCAAAGACTAGAAACAGACTAGAAATCTCTGACAACACCACAACATTATTAGATCGTTCAATATTATGCAAATGAATGAGGCTAATATGTTTGTAGTAACATGGTTGTAGCAAAACCTGTGACCATGGTACAAACATCACTTTGAAAGCACTCTGTCTGAGACGGACATGTAAAGACTTAGTAAAAAAAAAAAAAAATCTGGATGATTGTCGTGATAATTGAAATGTAATAGTGATGTTTTCTACCCGTGAGTTAATGTTGGCACTACCTCCCTCAGACAGCAACCCTGCGCCCATACTTGAACGCTGTGCGTGCCACACTGCAGGCTGCCCTCTGTCTGGAGAACTTCTCCTCTCAGGTAGTGGAACGCCACAACAAACCAGAGGTGGAGGTCAGGTGAGTTGTGTGTGAAAGAGTCTCTCTCTCTGTCTCTCTCTCTCTCCTCATGATGACATTAGTGTTATTTAATTCTTCAAGGTCTGTCAAGTTGGTTGTTTTCTCATTACAGGAGTAGTAAAGAACTCCTACTACAGCCTGTGGTGATCAGCCGCAATGACAAGGAGAAGGTCCTAATTGAGGGCTCCATCAACTCTGTGCGAGTCAGCATTGCTGTGAAGCAGGTCAGGGAATATGACCCGTCTTTTTGCTTTCAATGTTATCCTTCCATTATCTTGATGTTGTGTGTTTGAGGAAATCAAGCCTTTCATATAGATTTGAAAGCTATCAGTTGTAATCAATATGGAAACAAAAGTGTGTTTAATGCAAATGCTGATTAGTGCACTGTAATTGGCTCCATCAGGCTGATGAGATTGAGAAGATCCTGTGCCACAAGTTCATGCGCTTCATGATGATGAGAGCTGAGAACTTCTTCATTCTCAGGAGGAAACCGGTTGAGGTGATAAATGAAAATCAACTTAGACGTTCATGTTTTAAACTGGGGTTGAAAGAACCAGTGAGATTCATAACAGAAAAGAAAATGATTCAATTGGTGTTGTTGATATTGCTGTTGTTGGACTTGCTAATCTTTTTTAATTCCTTTTCTCTTCGTCCATCTCTCCATCCTGTCATGTAGGGCTATGACATCAGTTTCCTCATCACCAACTTCCACACGGAGCAGATGTACAAGCACAAGCTGGTGGACTTCGTCATCACCTTCATGGAGGAGATCGACAAGGAGATCAGCGAGATGAAGCTGTCTGTCAATGCCCGTGCCCGTATCGTAGCGGAGGAGTTCCTCAAGAATGTAAGACTGCTATGTGTTCGAAGCAAAACCATCTACATTTTATAGAAATGTAGTCAAATCAGTGCGACTAATGGAACAGTATTATGATGCTTGTCAATGTCTTCCTTTTGTTGCAGTTCTGAGTTGGTGTCCTCTCATCCCTCACTGATCATATGACTTGGCCATCACCATGGATCTGTGAGACAGGGCAGGCTCAAGGGTCCAATAGCAGGAAGAGGGTGGAGAAGCGTACTGTAAGTGAACAACCAATCAGCGAGGAATACCATAGAAAAGTGACCAATCCAGTGTGGGTGGGTGTGTGTGGCACCCAACTGCGTATCACAAGTATTTCCCTGTACTCATAAATATTGATGACTGTATATAATGAATTATTTTCTAATTAGAACAAATCTCAAAGCCAAGGCGGGTCCTTAAAAGTATTAACCAGGTTGATATTCATGATTACCGGGACAATGAGAATGTGTTGTGCCAACTGAAACAGCCTGTGTTGTTTTTATACATTCTGTGACTTTATGTACTCTTGTGTTTTGTTACAACAAAGAAAATGTAACCTCAAAATGTAACGATCATCATGGAGATAAATTTAAAAAATATGTATGTTTACATTTTATTACAAGATATCACAGATTTATTGAACTGTCCTAAAATAAGCCATGTTTGAAATGATCACCAATAAAACTCATGAGAGCTTGTTTGTAGTTCTGAGTAATGGTGCTCGTGTGTCCCATCCATGCTCTTCTTTGTCCACATCCTCATTCTTGAGGTTGAGTGTGTATACCATTAGATATGTACACTGAGTATACAAAACATTAGGAACACCTGCTCTTTCCATGACAGACTGACCAGGTGAATGCTATGATCCCTTATTGATGTCACTTGTTAAATCCACTTCAATCGGTGCAGATGAAGGAGAGGAGATAGGTTAAAGAAGGATTTTTAAATCTTGAGACAATTGGGACATGGATTGTGTATATGTGCCATTCAGAGGGTGTGCCTTTGAACAGGATATGGTAGTAGCAGGTGACAGTCGCACCGGTTTGAGTGTGTCAAGAACTGCAATGCTGCTGGGTTTTTCATGCTCAACAGTTTCCTGTGTGTATCAAGAATGGTCCACCACCCAAAGGACATCCAGCCAACTTGACACAACTGTGGGAAGCATTGGAGTCAACATGGGCATGCGTCCATGTGGAATGCTTACGACACCTTGTAGAGTCCATGCCCTGATGAAATGAGGCCGTTCTGAGGGCGAAAGGGGGTGCAACTCAATATTAGTGTTCATAATGTTTTGTACACTCAGAGCACTTTAATTTCAAAATCTATTCCTGTGGCACTAGCTGTGTTGGTTGGGACTCAAGTCTCTGCTAAGATCAGCTGTTTCTCTTCAGTTTGCGCAGAGTAAGGCTCACTGTATTATTTCAGGTGTGAGAAAGGAGAAGTGAATGTGTTGCTGGTTCTAAAATGAGCGAGTCAGATCTTGCATGTTTCCTGGTTAGAGTGTGGGCCTCTAGCGCTGAGCTGGGGGAAGGGAGCTGAGCGTTGGGCAAATAGCCGAAAGGTTAGAATCCCTGAGCGACTATGTGAAAAATCTGATGTGCTGTTAAGCAAGGCACTTAACCCTAATTGCTCCTGTAAGTCGCTCTGGATAAGTCTCTGCTAAATGACTCAAACAGACTGGTTGTAGTATTTATTTTGTTTAAGATTTCCCTCCGTTCGTAAGCCGTAAACTGCAAACACATTTCATTATGGCCAATTATCTTCAAATATTATTTTCATAACACTGAGTTCCAGCATATTCATTCAACACTGGTGCCTTTTGGTCATTTGTATGCAGTTTTGTGCTTAGCTGATTTTGAGAAAATCCAACTGTTAGGTCATCTGTAATAGAGGTACTATGTTCGGTGAATCTGAGGCAGCTGTAGAAAAACATCTTTATTGAAGATTTTGAAAAATCACAGGAAAAACACAGGGAAAATGATCAAACATTTGGATTAACAGCAGCCAACACAAGCACCAACAATTGAATATGCCCACATATTTGCATATGCTGATTGTGTAGCCAACACATTTTTATAATTGCACATCTCAAAATACTTTTTAATATAAAACATTGACATGAAGAACAATAGTGACACTTCTGAGGTTCAAAATGGACAAGTGAATCACACAATCAATACTTTGAAGGGGTTCATACTTTACAAAAATAAGTTGCAGTCCATTTCTCTCCTAGACAAGACAACGCTGTAAGCTATATATAAAGCCTTAACACACATAAACCAAACTACTAACAAGGACTTGCTGCTCTTCCTACCATGAGAATGGAGCAGCAAAAGGTAATGGGTCTGAGTAATTCCCTGAAAGCATACCCCAAAACCCTAGAATGCAAGCAGAACTGTTAATTTAATTCCCATTTCTGTTTGGACCTCTAAACCATTGGTCTGAATGTGCTGTAGACTGACTGAGATACCTACGGAGGAGTAATAAGGCCAACTGATACAATTGTACAGGCCAATCGAGGATGCTTACAGAAAAACCAAAAGGCTCTGGATCCTTCAGTTCACATTGCTCTGAACATAGACACCAAAACAGGACAAGGATGTGCTCAGAGAGGGAGAAGGGGTGGAAAAACAACCTGGTCTCAGAGCAAAACGTGTTATATCTTACACAAATCCTTGCCACTCCATTTAGTATGATACACTATATATATATACAAAAGTATGTGGACACCCCTTCAAATTAGTGGATTCGGCTATTTCAGCCACACCTGTTGATGACAGGTGTATATAATTGAGCACACAGCCATGTATTCTCCATACACAAACATTGACAGTAAAATAGCCTTACTGAAGAGCTCAATGACTTTCAACGTGATACCACCTTTCCAACAAGTCAGTTTGTAAAATGTCTGCCATGCTAAGTGCTATTATCGTGAAGTGGAAACGTCTAGGAGCAACAACGGCTTAGCTGCGAAGTGGTAGGCCACACAAGCTCACTGAATAGGAACGCCGAGAGCTGAAGTGCGTAAAAGTCATCTGTCCTCGGTTGCAACACTCACTACCAAGTTCCAAACTGCCTCTGGAAGCAACGTCAGCACAATAACTGTTCGTTGGGAGCTTCATGAAATGGGTTTCCATGGCCGAGCAGCCGCACACAAACCTAAGATCACCATGCGCAATGCCAAGCGTCGGCTGGAGTGGTGTAAAGCTTACACAATTGGACTCTGGAGCAGTGGAAACACGTTCTCTGAAGTGATGAATTACACTTCACCATCTGGCGGTCCGGCGGACGAATCTGGGTCTGGCGGATGCCAGGAGAATGCTACCTGCTCGAATGCATAGTGTCAACTGTAAAGTTTGGTGGGGGAGGACTAAAGGTCTGGGTTACTTAGTTCCAGTGAAGGGAAATCTTAGTGCTACAGCATACAATGACATTCTGTGCTTCCAACTTTCTGGCAACCGTTTGGGGAAGGCCTGTCCCTGTTTCAGCATGACAATGCCCCTGTGCACAAAGCGAAGAGTGGAGGCTGTTATAGCAGCAAGGCGGGGGGGGACGACGACTCCATTTTAATGCCCATGATTTTGTAATGAAAATTCGACGAGTAGGTGTCCAAATGTGGTGTGTGCTACTTAAAGTTAGGTTACATTACATTGGCCTACAAATGTAATGTCGATCGAACAATATAATATGAATTGTAAGACGTATAGTATCCTACGTCTTGATCGTTTAGTATGATATATTGCATTTGACTGCTTTAGTAGGATATGCTACGTTAGACTGCTTTAGTATGATATGCTACGTTCCACTGCTTTAGTATAATATATTACATTGGAGTGCTTTAGTATGACATGCTCCGTTAGGTTAGGAGTTAGAGTAAAGGAATATGGTTAGGGGAAGGGTTAGCTAACATGCTAAGTAGTTACAAAGTAGCTTAAAGAGTACAGTGCTTTCAGAAAATATTCATTTAAAATGTGGACTTATTCCACATTTTGTGTTACAGCCTGAATTTAAAATTGATTAAATTGTTTTTTCCCCTCACCCATCTTCACACAAAAGCCCATAATGACAAAGTAAAAACATGTTTTTAGAAACTTTTGCAAATTTATTGAAAATGAAATACAGAAATCTTTAATTTACATAAGTATTCACAACCCTGAGTCAATACATGTTAGAATACGATTTGGTGAGATTACAGCTGTGTTTTTCTGGGTAAATCTCTCAAGAGCCTTGCACACCTGGATTGTACCATATTTGCCCATTATCTTTTTAAATTCTTCAAGCTCTGTCAAGTTGGTTGTTGATCATTGCTTGACTGCCATTTTGAAGTCTTCTGTCTTTAAGACAGGCCACTCAGGAACATTCAATGTCATCTTGGTAAGCAACTCCAGTGTATATTTGGTCTTGTGTTTAAGGTTATTGTCCTGATGAAAGGTGCACTTTTATGTTGGAAAGCAGACTGAACCAGATTTTTCTCTAAGGATTTTGCCTGTGCTTAGCTGTATTTGTTTCTTTTATTCTAAAACAACTCCCTAGTCCTTGCCGATGACAAGGATACCCATAACATGATGTAGCCAACACCATGCTTGAAAATGAGTAGTACTCAGTGATGTATGAATGTTGAATTTGCCCCAAACATGACACTTTGTATTCAGGACATGAAGCTTATTTATTTGCAATTTTTACTTTAGTGCCTTATTGCAAACAGGATGCATATATATTTTTTATTCTGTACAGGCTTCCTTCTGTTCACACTGTCATTTAGGTTAGTATTGTGGAGTAACTACAATGTTGTTGATCCATCCTCAGTTTTCTCCTATCACAGCCATTAAAAACAAACTATTTTAAAGTCACCATTAGCCTCATGGTGAAATCCCTGAGCGGTTTCCTTCCTCTCTGGCAACTGAGTTTGGAAGGATAACTGTATCTTTGTAGTGACTGGGTATTGATACACCATCCAAAGTGTAATTCATAACTTTGCTTTGCTCAAAGGGATATTCAATGTATATGTATATAATATTCAATCTACCAATAGGTGCCCATTTGTGAGGCATTGGGAAACCTCCCTGGTCTTTGTGGTTGAATCTGTGTTCGAAATTCAATGCTCGACTGAGGGACCTTAGAAATAATTGTATGTGTGGGGTACAGAGATGAGGTAGTCATGTTAAACACTATTGCACACAGAGTCCATGCAATTTATGTGACTTGTTAAGCAAATCTTTACTCCTGAACTTATTTAGTCTTGCCCTAACAAATGGGTTATTGACTCAAGACATTTCTTAAAACATTATTCCACTTTGATATTATGGGTTAATGTGTGTAGGTCAGTGATACATTTCAAATGTAATCCATTTTAAATTCAGGCTGTAATACAACAACTTTTGGAAAAAGTAAAGGGGTGTCAATAATTTTCCGTCGTTGCTAAAATGCTAATGTTGTCCGTGATGAGATTTGAACACACAACCGTCAGGTTGCTAGATATTCGCGTTATACATCCACCCTCCTTTTGTTTTTGCTTTAAGTAATTTTTCATCCCAAACATATAACTTACCATACTAATTTGAGCGTGCCAGATTTACGCAGGCTAATGTAATGTAACCTAACAAAGTAACATATCATACTTAATGGAGTGGCATGGATTTTTGTCAAATACAGTACCAGTCAAAAATTTGGACACACCTACTCATTCAAGGGTTTTTCTTTATTTTTACAATTTTATACATTGTAGAATAATAGTGAAGATATCAAAACTATGAAATGGCACATATGAAATCAAGGAGTAGCCAAAAAAGTGTTAAACAAATCAAAATATGTTTTATTTGAGATTCTTCAATGCAGGCACCCTTTGCCTTGATGACAGCTTTGCACACTCTTGGCATTCGCTCAACTAGCTTCATGAGGTAGTCACCTGGAATGCATTTCAATTAACAGGTGTGCCTTGTTCAAAGTCAATTTGTGGAATTTCTTTCCTTAATGCGTTTGAGCCAATCAGGTGTGTTGTGACAGGGTAGGGGTGGTATACAGAAGATAGCCCTATTTGGTAAAAGAACAAGTCCATATTATAGCAAGAACTGCTCAAATAAGCAAAGAGAAATGACAGTCCATCATTACTATAAGACATGAAGGTCAGTCAATTCTGAAAATGTCAAGAACTCGGAAAGTTTCTTCAAGTGTAGTTGCAAAAACCATCAAGCGCTATGATGAAACTGGCCCTCATGAGGACTGCCACAGGAAAGGAACATCCAGAGTTACCTCTGTTGCAGAGGATAAGTTCATTAGCCTTACCAGCCTCAGAAATTGCAGCCCAAATAAATGCTTCACAGAGTTAAAGTAACAGACACATCTCAACATCAACTGTTCAGAGGAGACTGCGTGACTCAGGCCTTCATGGTCAAATTGCTGCAAAGAAACCACACCAATAATAAGAAAACACTTGCTTGGGCCAAGAAACACATGCAATGGACATTACACCACTGGAAATCTATCCATTGGTCCAATTTTCCAAAATTGCGATTTTTGGTTCCAACTCCCGTGTCTTTGTGTGACGCAGACTAGGTGAACGGATTATCTCCGCATGTGTGGTTCCCACCGTGAAGCATGGAGGTGGTGCTTTGCTGGTGACACTGATTTATTTAGAATTCAAGGAACACTTAACCGGCTACCACAGCATTCTACTACTATATACCATCCCATCTGTTTTGGACTTAGTGGGACTATCATTTGTTTTTCAACAGGACAATGACCCAATACACCTCCAGGCTGTGTAAGGGCTACTTGAGCACGGAGAGTGATGGAGTGCTGCATCAGATTTCCTGGCCTCCACAATCACCCGACCTCAAACAAATTGAAATGGTTTGGGATGGTTGGAATGCAGAGTGAAGGAAAAGCAACCAACAAGTGCTCAGCATATGTGGGAACTCCCTCAAGACTGTTGGAATAGCATTCCAGGTGAAGCTGGTTGAGAGAATGCCAAGAGTGTGCAAAGCTGTTATCAAAGCAAAGGGTGGCTACATTGAAGAATCCAACACTTTTTTGGTTACTACATGATTCCATGTGTTATTTCATAGTTGTGATGTCTTCACTATTATTCTACAATGTATAAAATAGTACAATAAAAAAAAAAACTTGAATGAGTTGGTGTCTAAACTTTTGACTCGTACTGTATGTTTTGCTTTGAGACCAGGCTGTGAAAACATTACATCGCCCAACAAAGAACCATCAATTGAGTGAGTTGCACAGATAGAATGTCCATTGACTCTGTACCACTAGACACAAGTAATGACACATAGTAACAGGGAGGTAGAGGAGAGCCCAAACTTCAATCCGAGTGGCTTGCATTTCAGAGGTGAGGTGGGACTGTCTGCAAGGCATCTTCTGTGGTGCGATGAACGTTGACGTTCTGAAAGAGGAACATACACGTTTTACATCCCTTTGAAGACACACCAGAATGACGAATCAAATCTCAAATCCATGGAGTTTCAAAATAAGGGACATGTTCAAATCCCCCATAGCTTCAAGGCATAGAAGTCCTAGAACAAGGCATTTTATTTCAGTGAGAGACACACTGTGCTATACAAAGTGAGGTTTGTTTATGTTTGCGGCAGAGATAATGGTTTAGAGAAATAGATATTAGTTTAGACAACTGACCATTATTGTTCCTGGTCAGCTGTGTGTATGAAAAAGGCATGTTTTGCAGTTGGCTTTGTGGATGAGGAGAGTTACTGTTATGGTGTCAGGAAGAGGTCAAGCACTGTTCTACAAACAGGTGTTTATATTGAGTCTGATGAATAGGCATTAGTAGTCTACAGAGGAAGTTACTTCCAATACAGCCTCTGCATATTAATAAAGGTTGAGGACAAAATGCTCTGCATTTGCATAGCACAGTAAAAGATGTTTCTGAAGACATTTATAGAACAAAAACGTGAGGGTCAATGTATCGATACATAAAATACAGCAGGGCTGGTCAAGTCGATTTTATTAACATAGCCAGTACACAGTGATATGTCAATTACTTCCTCATATTCCATATGGAGCAGAAACCTTCACATTCTAATAAAAATATGTGTTCCTCTGGGCCATCTTCAGACATGATTATAAAATTAACATTTAATCTAACTTGATCAAATTAAAAATACACTAAACTGAAAGAATTTTATAAAATAACTAATTAAAGAAACACTCAAGAGTTTAGGTTTCAGAGTAAAGGTGCAAAACACTACCTCATCAAGTAGACATTTGTGCAACGCTATGAACACTGACAGACACACATTCAACTTTTAAACTAATTAAGACAGTGAGTCACATTGAAATCCAGACTCACGACTGACAAATAATAATAAAATACTGAGCTTCCCGAATAAAAAAAAGTGACATACATCCATGAGACTAAATTTAAAAAAAGGTTATCCTAAAATGAAATATTTGAAATGAAATGTGCTTCGGGTTAAATCGCTTCACAGTTGGCAGTTCAACATTGATTTACAAAACCATTATGTCAATTTGGAGATGGAAAAAAGCAGCAAGTCAATAAACAAAAAAAAGAAAACCAGACCCTTATGGTAGGGATATTTACAAATGAACTAGATTCCAGTTAATTAGAATTATTATTGAATACTCCAAAACAAATCAGAGTACTTCTGATGTCAGGATGTAAAGAGGGTATGGAGTGACTGAGGACTAAGTGTCTGATTGAAGGACAAGTTAATGGGGCAGGGCCAGAAGGAGGAGTGGAAAGAAGGGAGTGTGAGAGCATGAGGGATACCATCTCACTGATGAGCTGGTACTGTTAGCAAAGCCTCCTCGGCCATCCGCGACACCTTTACGTTCTGTTCAGCAATGAAACAAAAGGTTGGGGTCAAACATCAGGGAAACAAAATAGCTATAATGGGAGGATGGGTGGGAAAGAGAGGGGGCTCTATTCTAACAAACCTAGCGTAATGGTAAATCTTAGCGCTGGTGGTAGCGTTATAGGTTCAGGGTGAGTCAGAAATATTTTTGCCATTTTCACAACCGGAATTATAGGCAGAGTAGTTGGTGGTGGCGTGAAAGGGCTGGGTTTTGATGAATAAACAAGTTGAGTGTGTTAAGACTTGGCCCTTCACTGGCCAATCAGAACATAAACCATGGCTAAATATGCAGTTGCTTCAAGTTGTGTATTTATGGTCTTATGTATTGCAACTCCAATTTGAATGTTAGTCCGTTATAGCCTAGTTTGCTGAATATGGTGAACATGTCAGCCCACATTGTTCTAAAACACATTGCTTCAATATGGAAACATAGGCAACAGCATTCGCACTGATACAGGGGCAATGTCTACTGTAATTTGCAGTCTGGACATGCCAAACGTAGTCAACAAGCAACATTAAATTCACTAGGCTATTGATAAGGCCTAAAATGACAGTCCACAATTCTAATAAAAACAAAATAACTTATTTTAAATAGGCAATGTCTCAATACAGTTACAGGCACCATAACTGCTCCCCATTGGCACATAATACAGACCAGGCAAATAAGACTATGTAGGGTTTTACTCACATCCAAACTTTCCACAGGACCTGGATAAAGATCCAATGGAAAGAGAACGGGGGAATGTCCACTCACCGTTACACTTCACAACTGTAATGTTTTATAAACATCATGGAACCACCTTACAGATCACATTTGCACTTCTCCAGAAATAGCAGACAAAATGTCAATTGCATTCAAGCCAATACTAGGCTCCTGTCAATTGTATCATAAAAAAAAATAAGAATCTGTTGTTGATATGGCATTATGAGGACTGAATATTTTGGAAGAGCATGTCTTCGGTAAATCGGTAGTGGGGATGGATAACCTACTTGAAAAAGCAAAACGCAGGTATGTGAATTGTGAATAATTAAAATGCACAAGGGCTTAAACCTCCAATATTTAAAAGCACTCCCAGTAGAAACCATTTATTCAAAAGCTACCTTTGGCCAGGACAAAAAGGCACACCTATGCGATGTTGCTAAACCAGCCTTGATTAACGGGAGGGTAGGCTATGCTTGTTTTTTAATCCAATTAAATGAAAGGGGCGGAAATCAATCATTTGTTAAGGTTTCTAAATACAAGGTTCACTGGCACATATCTCCTTCCATGGGCCCTGTGCATCGTGGCTGGATAGGCTGCACTTCTGCTCTCAAAATCATGCCATTATCAACAGCGTTACTGTTAAGACCTGCATTTTGTGAGTTTTTAAAAAACTTACCATTAGTGCTGCATGAAATTGTAACTTTTGCGTTTGTTTTTAAAGGACACACCTCAAATATTGCCACCCCTCCCAACTCAGTGCAAACGAGCTGATGTTCAACAGGTAAATTGACAAACCTGGCGTTAGGACTGGAAAATGTCAGTCTGACATTTTTTACATGCCTAAATTGCAAACTAATGTGCATTTGACACTAGCGCCTCCTTAGCAGCAGCTGAAAACAGAGCCCAGGATGTGATAAAAGTCCATTTCATTATTTCATTATCAAAGTTAATTTGAATAGTTACACTCCCTAAATGCTTCTCTACGTATACGATAAAGAAATGTCATGAACATGATTCCTAATCACACAGATTTCACCTGATGATATAACATCATGAATCATGTCGTTCCATCCCACTATCCTCTATTTGGTTTATTCAGGATGAGCGTGTGAAATGGTGATGGACAATGGATGAAGGTCACAACATGAGTCACTATCATCATCTTTAGTACTGATACCAGTGCACATGACATCTTTACAATAAAGAATCCACTCTAAGCATTACTATTAAACACTCCTCTGATTATGAAGCCATTGCAACCAGGACTGTTGAAAAGCACTACAGCTGCACAGCTTACAGAGTTTAGAGTCATCTGTCAAGCATAGCACAGATTCCCCCTTATGTTTACCAAATCTGCCACAAAATCAGTATCTGTGTGTGAGTATGTAGATATACCAACCTCTGGTCTATCTCTGTGAGTGTTCACTGCATCCACATTTAGGTAGATGGACTCCACCTTACAGCCTGAAAACACAGGGCACAGAAAGGTGCATTCTTGCATTATAAGCAACTAAATCCAATGTGAAATATTTCTGTTATTTCACAATTAACATTGAAGTAGGTACAGACAGGACTGCGTAGCAGTGGAAGGCCAGTCTTACCATAAGCCACTGGCGTGAGCTTCAGCACGGTGTGCAGTGGGCACTTCAAGTAGGGCAGCTCCTCTGAGAAACAACACACAAACATTACCAAGAAATCTATTACAAAAGAGATCTGCAAAAAGGAGACTAAACAACACCTTCCATCGGTCTTATCCAGGAGAGACATCCAGACTGACCTGCGGTCTTATCCAGGAAGTATGCCAGCAGGCAGCGCATGATAGCCTGGTGACAGACAACCAGGATGTTCTCCTGCCTCTCCAGCTCCATGATGACCGGCTCCAGACGCTGCACCAGGTCTTCATAGGACTGAGGAGACAGGTCAACTGTTAGACACACTTAGAGAGACAGACCAACCAAGACTCTCACTCAGCCAAAAAGGGTGACAAAAACTTAAGGCAGAAAAAAAAAAAAAAAAAAAAACGTCACAAATACTACAAGATGAGAAATTATCTTCAGTAATGTGGTCTACAGTGGAAAACAATGTAGAAAACATTTTTGCAAATTAATACAAAATTAGAACTGAAATATTACATTTACATAAATATTCAGACACTTTACTCAGTACTTTGTTGAAGCACCGTTGCCAGCGATCACAGCCTCGAGTCTTCTTTGGTATGACGCTACAAGCATGGCACACCTGTATTTGGGAGTTTCTCTCCTTCTCTGCAGATCCTCTCAAGCTCTATCAGCTGGGATGGGGAGCGATGCTGCACAGGTATTTTTAAGTTTCTCCAGAGATGTTGAAATCGGGTTCAAGACTGGTCTGTGGCTGGGCCACTCAAGGACATTCAGAGACTTGTCCCGAAGCCACTCCTGCATTGTCTTGGCTGTGGGCTTAGGGTCGATATCCTGTTGGAAAGTGTTCCTTCGCCACATTCTGAGGACCTCAGTGCTCTGGAGCAAGTTTTCATCAAGGCCCCTCTGTACTTTTCTCCGTTCATCTTTCCCTCATTCCTGACTAGTCTCTCAGTCCCTGCAGCTGAAAAACATCCCCACAGTATGTTGCTTCCACCACCTTGCTCCACCATAGGGATGGTATTGTCCAGGTGATGAGTGGTGCCTGGTTTTCTCCAGACGTGATGCTTGGCATTCAGGCCAAAGAGTTCTATCTTGGTTTCATCAGATCAGAGAATCTTGTTTCTCATGGTCAGAGTCCTTGAATTAACTTCTGGCAAACTCCAAGTGGGCTGTCATGTGCCTTTTACTGAGGAGTGGCTTCCATCTGGCCACTCTACCATAAAGGCCTGATTGGTAGAGTGCTACAGAGATGGTTGTCCTTCTGGAAGGTTCCCCAATCTCCACAGAGGAACTCTGGAGCGCTGTCAGAGTGACCATCGGGTTCTTGGTCATCTCCCTGACCAAGGACTTCTCCCCCATTTGCTCAGATTGGCCGGGCGGCTCTAGGAAGAGTCTTGGTGGTGGGTCCAAACTTCTTCCATTTCAGAATGATGGAGGCCACTGTGTTCTTGGACACCATCAATACTGCAGACATTTTTTGGTTCCATTCCTTAGATCTGTGCCTCGACACAATCCGGTCTGGAGCTCTACAGACAATTCCTTCGACCTCATGGCTTGGTTTATGCTCTGACATGCACTGTCAACTGTGGGACCTTATATAGACAGGTGTGTGCCTTTCCAAATCATGTCCAATCAACTGAATTTACCACAGGTGGACTCCAATCAAGTTGTAGAAACATCTCAAGGATGATCAATGGAAATAGGATGCACCTGAGCTCAATTTCGAGTCTCATTGCAAAGGGTCTGAATACTTATGTAAATAACGTTTTTTTTAAACATTTTTAATTACCCCAAAATTCTAAAAACCTGTTCTCGCTTTGTCATTATGGGGTATTGTGTGTAGATTGATGAGGATTTTTATTTAATTTAAATACATTTTAGAATAAGGCTGTAATGTTACAAAATGTGGAAAAGTGAAGGGGTCTGGAAACTTTCCAAATGCATAGTATGTAGCTATTTATTTAGCAAGCTAAAAACACAGCCTAACGTTAGCAAGCTGCTGGGAGAATGTCATGTCAGTGGATGAGTGGCCGACTTTTTCCTTCTCATATCGTTTTTCGGTGGCTACAGCTAGAGATACAGGTGCCATTTACTTAGCCAACAAGAAATGTGAATTGCTTTGCTAGCTAGCTAAGCTGAACAACTTATCCAGGTAACAAGCACATCTCTTAGTTGTTTATCAAATGTATTTGGCATCGATTAAATGGGCAGGCAGGCAGTTCCCCATTCGGTTGTCAAAACTTGCGTTGGGACAAGCATGCATTGGCAAGCAAGCTGCACAAGGGTGAGCAGGCTACTATTCCCCATCGTTAATCAGTGCAATTTTGACGGCCAACTTCAAGCTGAAAAAGTTTGAGAGTTTATCTACTTTTGCCTTGTTAGATTTTAGCTCATCTCGCTCTGGCAAACGTTAGTTGTTGATCTTAGGGAGGGAGAGAGCCTATCTGTTCATGGTTGTTTGATCAATAGGACTGTAAAGTTTCCAAATGTATGGATGCCTGTCGTACAGTACTTAAATATTTACAGAAATCTATTCAGGTGTATATTTTGGCGAATGCTTTCTAATGGTCTAAAGTCACACTGACGCTACTGCCTGTAAACACAGTCCAGCTCAAAGTCAATTTTTGCAGGCCAGTGTGGCAAATGGCTTATTTGCATATAGTCATACTGTAGCTCTGATTGGCTATGGCGCACCGGTCTGTGTAGATTCCGGTCCTGGACAAAACTGACACGTTTTTATTTACTGCAGTGTCTTAATTGTCCAAACGCACAGCTGCTTTCCAACTATATATTGCTATAGAATTTTCACAAATGCCTTACTCTGTCAATCCCAAACATTCCATGAAAGTATGGAAACGGCCATATCTAAGTGCTGGCTTGTCAAAAACATTGTTAAGAACTGTACAGCTCTTCAGCAGAAGCAAGTCCTCTCACATATTTCTTGACACATAAAACCAGCATTCAGGTTGGCAGAGCACTTTCATAATACATAAAGATGATTTAACAAATGAGGCATTAGAAAATGTTCTTCTCACTCACCTCTCCCTTTGGGTAACGGTAGCGGTATTTGTCCTGGTCCCTCATTGCAAACTCCAGCGGGTAGTGCTGTTGGATCTCCTCATACATCATCTCCTCACACACACCCTGAGGATAAACACACATGCATCACTTCAGTTACTCAAACACACCGCAACATATTTAGTAAATCACAGACTTGCACAATTTTCCAAATCTACATCTGTATATTGCATTTTAGTTATACTGTTTATGCACACTCCATATTTATATATATACTGGGTTCTTGACAAACCTCACTAATATATCTTCTGCCCATGCCGCCCGGACCCTGAACAGCACCTACCCCCAGGCCAGAAGACTGCTAAATAGTTAATTAAATAGTAAACCAATAGCTACCCGGACTATCTGCATTGACTCTTTCTGCACTTAACTTATCACATATCCTGCTGCTACTGTGTATTATCCATCCTGTTGCCTAGTCACTTGATCCCTACCTATATGTACACATCTACCTCAATTATCTCATACCACTGCATATCAACTCGGTACTGGTACCCCGTGTATACAGCGAAGTTATCGTTACTCATTGTCTATTTAATCCCTGTGTTATTATTTTTTCCATTATTTCAAAAAATTTGTTGTGAAGGGTCCATAAGTAAGCATTTCACTGTTAGTCTACACCTGTTTACAAAGCATGTGATTTGCACATCATTCTTAGTAGATCTTGTGTAAATTAATCCAGTGTATATATATGTACAGATTAAGGGTTTCCAACCTTTTCTAGTATGAGAAAAAAATGAAACTTCACAAGCTACTAATTTCATTTGAGGTTTCAAATAGGCATATTCTCTTCTCTCCCCTGCAACTCTTCCTCCGGGTCCTTTGTGTACTATATATTTTGTGTCAATATACCTGGTAAAATAATGGTTAATAAACTAAGGAGGGCCCTATAAAATCTGATTTCTTCCCCAAATGTATTATTATTTTTTTTTCCCAAGTTAGGTTTTCTGAGTTTTACTTTTCTTGGTATTCGCTTTTTTATTTCACTCTCAAAATTACAATTGTTCATAGAGAAACAACAGAATTTGATGTTCTGAGCCCATGTCAATGCTTAAATCATATCAGAAGACCGTTTTTTAGGCCTGGAAGAAAACAGAAAAAAAATCAATTTGTTAGCCCAATTCCCCTTCAATTGCACATGGTTCTGTACTGCTGCTGCTCATTTCATGGCAAAATTGACAAATAACTAATAAATACTAATGATATACATCCGCCAGGTAAGCATACTTGGCAGTTAACATTTAAATTGAGAAGGTTTTGGGGATTGTATCTGTCAACGCACAAGATTTATCGCATCAACTGGCTGGCTACATAGTGTGTAGACAAACAAACACGTGTATCAGGCAATATTGCAGGAAATTAATTGGCTGATATGGTGTGTTTAAGCAAATAGTGTCTAACCAGGGGTGGGATAATGTCAATGTTGCGATGATTAGATAGTAGCTGGGAGTTGCGGTGTCTGATGTGAGATTAGTTTATGACAGTTTGCGGTAGAACACTTGAAAATTGCATGAACTTTCAGAATTGTTTGGCGAGCTACTGGTAGCTCGCAACCTGTTAGAGGCCCCTAGTATAGATTGTAGCTATAGCGCTGTCTTAGGCGTCTCACAGTACGGACATTGCAATTTATTGCCCTGGCCACATCTGCATTCCTCATGCCTCCTTGCAAGCATGCCTAAGGCATGTTCACACAGATGAGCAGGCATCTTTCTTTTGGTGTTTTTCAGTCAGTAGAAAGGTCTCTTTAGTGTCCTAAGTTTTCATAACTGTGACCTTAGTTGCCTACCGTCTGTAAGCTGTTAATGTCTTAACAACCGTTCCACAGGTGCATGTTCATTAATTGTTTATGGTTCATTGAACAAGCATGGGAAACCATGTTTAAGCCCTTTACAATGAAGATCTGTGAAGTTATTTGGATTTTTACGAATTATCCTTGAAAGACAGGGTCCTGAAAAGGGGATGTTTCTTTTTTTGCTGAGTTTACTTCATGAAGGCACTGTAGAATCATGAGAACTGCAATATATATCGTATCGGCACCTGAGTATCGTAATATCGGATTGTGAGGTCCATGGAAATTCCCAGCTCTAATAGATTGCATTTGGATTACTTTTAGGAGCTAGTAACGTAAGCATTTTGCTGCACCTGCTATAACATCTGCCCAACTGTGTATGCGACCAAAAACCTTTAATTTGATATCACACACAGTCACACAGGTGGCACTGTGCAATATTGAAAAGTTGAGTTCTTACGGCGTCTATCTCGTTGAGCGCCTTCCACTGCTCGTACGGCACAGACACTGCCTCAGCTGTCTGGATGGTCCTCTTCATCTGGCTGGTCCACACCTTCAGATCACTGATTTCCTGAGACTGGATGAACTGGCCCAGATAATTGGCAAACTGCACATGGAAAAAATCCACACAAAAGAGAAAAGAGAGAATTTAAAAAATATGTAAACCTATTCAATATTAAAGAAATTAAAAAGTAGAATATGTAAGGAAGAGATCAAGTCTAGGGATAGAGTTAGCCATACCTCCTTGCCCCTGGGGGAGAGTCCAGAGTCTCCTCCAATACAGCCCTTGACATTGAGGTCACTCTCTCCATGGCGACACAAGTAGATGGAGCGTGGTGTGATGTGGATGTTCATGAGGTAGTAGACGATCCGGCTCTGGATGTGGTCCTGGACCTGGTTCACCAGGTACCTCCGGCCCACGTCCATAATCTTGATGTAGGACAGATCCCTGGGAGAGAGGGGTGAGGGACAGGCCAGAGAGCTTTAGGAATCCCGTACTTTACAAGAGAGAACACCTCTTAGAAACAACATGCATTGAAACCAGCTTTAAAACATTTCACAGATTAAAAGGACAAGCAACGTAATTGACTGTTGTAATTGGAAATTATTTGATTAATGTTTTTCATGTATTTGACAGACAAGATGGCGCCGACCTATTTCTAGCTCCTAGCCAACTTTGCAGTATTCTTTGGTGTTATTTCTTACATTACTTGCTAAGAATGTTTCTTGTATTATTACCGACAGCCATAAATAAATTTTGGATATTCAATCAGAAATTTGAATTCCAGGGCTCCCGAGCGGCGCAGCGGTCTAAGGCGTCACTACAGACCCGGGTTCGATCCCAGGCTCTGTCGCAGCTGGCCGCCACCGGGAGACCCACGAGGCAGCGCATAATTGGCCCAGCGTCGGGTTAGGGGAGGGTTTGTCCCATGGGGGTTTGTCCCATGACATCATTTTCTGGAATTTTCCAAGCTGTTTAAAGGCACATTCAACTTAGTGTATGTAAACTTCTGACTCACTGGAATTGTGATACAGTGAATTATTAGAGAAATAATATGTTTTAACAATTGTTGGAAAAATTACTTGTGTCATGCATTAAGTAGATGTCCTAAATGACTTGCCAAAACTATAGTTTGTTAGCAAGAAATTTGTGGAGTGGTTGAAAAACGAGTTTTAATGACTCCAACCTAAGTGTATGTAAACTTCAACTGTATATCCTACCAACTGGACATTAAAAACTGTAATATCTTATGTTTCACAGAGAGGTGGCCGAACAACGACATGAACAACATACATCTGGCGGCTTATGCACTGTATCGGCAGGAGAGAACCTCTGGTAAGTAGCCTCTGGTAAGACAAGGGGTAGCAGCCTACGTATATTTGTAAACAACAGCTGGTGCACGATATCTAAGGTCTCAAGGTTTTGCTCACCTAGAGTTAGAGTATCTCATGAAACTGTAGACCACACTATTTACTAAGATAGCTACGAAGAACATAGATAAACTGTCTATTTACCACCACAAACCGATGCTGGCACTAAGACCGCACTCAACGAGTTGTATACGGCCATAACCAAACAGGAAAACGCTCATCCAGAAGCAGCGCTCCTAGTGGCCGTGGACTTTAAATGCAGGAAAACCTAAATCCGTTTGACCTCATTTCTATCAGCATGTCAAATGTGCAACCTAAGAGAAAAAAATTCTAGACCACCTTTACTCCACACACAGAGATGCATACAAAGCTCTCCTTCACCCTCCATTTGGCAAATCTGACCATAATTCTATTGTCCTGATTCCTGCTTACAAGCAAAAACTAAAGCAGGAAGCACCAGCGACTCGTTCAATAAAAAAGTGGTCAGATGAAGCAGATGCTAAGCTACAGGACTGTTTTGCTAGCACAGGCTGGAATATGTTCCGGGATTCTCCGATGGCATTGAGGAGTACACCACATCAGTCACTGGCTTCATCAAAAAGTGTATCAATGACATCATCCCCACAGTGACTGTCCGTACATACCCCAACCATAAACCATGGATTACAGACAACATCCACACTGAGCTAAAGGCTAGAGCTGCCGCTTTCAAGCAAAGCGACAAACCATCAAACAGGCCTAAGATCGAATCGTACTACATCAGCTTAGACGCTCGTTGGATGTGGCAGGGCTTGCAAACTACTACAGACTACAAAAGGGAAGCACAGCCGCAAGCTACTCAGTGACATGAGCCTACCAGACGAGCTAAATCACTTCTATGCTTGCTACGAAGCAAGTAACACTGAAACATGCACGAGAGCATCAACTGTTCCAGACAACTGTGTGATCACGCTCTCCATAGCCGATGTGAGTGAGACCTTTAAACTAGGGATGCACCGATATGACATTTTTTGGACGATATCTGATATGTGTGTGTGTTCGTGTTTCAAACATGTTCTCAAACGCCATTGAAATGGCAGCAGCGGTAAGAGAACCAGCACATTCTTAAGCATGCAATGCGGCTTTCCTCAGTAGGAAATCCTCATCGACCCACTGTGCTCGACCAATCGGCGAAAGCCAACATCATCCACGACAGAAAACGGTTTATTATCAAGGGCATTGAATTCCATTATCTTGGCGTTAATGTATTTCGCATTTGAGTTGTCTGGCTGAAATTTTCTTAATCTTTCAAATGACTGCTCGATCCACACAGCAGACATTGTAGGCTAGGTGTTGCACGTGCAGTGCTATATTTTCCGTGGCATCATTACGGGATCTACCTACGTTATTTAGGTACGCACGTCAGCTTTGACATCGGTTTTGCACGCTTTTGCCGAAGCCGATGTTGGCATTTTTAGCTAATATCGTCCGATTCCGACATGCTTACCGATATATCATGCATCCCGACTTTAAACAGGTCAACATACACAAGGCCGCAGGGCGGGCCAGGCGTATTACCAGAACGTGTACTCCGAGCATGTGCTGACCAACTGGCAAGTGTCTTCACTGACATTTTCAACCTGTCACTGACAGAGTCTGTAATACCAACATGCTTCAAGCAGACCACCATAGACCCTGTGCCCAAGAACACCAAGGTAACCTGCCTAAATGACTACCGACTCGTAGCACTCACGTCTGTAGCCATGAAGTGCTTTGAAAGGCTGGTCATGGCCCGCATCAACACCATTATCCCTGAAACCCTAGACCCACTCCAATTTTCATACCGCCCCCAACAGATCCACAGATGATGCAATCTCTATTCATTGACTATAGCTCAGCTTTCAACACCTTAGTGCCCTCAAAGCTCATCACTAAGCTAAGGACCCTGGGACTAAACACCTCCCTCTGCAACTGGATCCTAGACTTCCTGACAGGTCGCCCCCAGCTGGTAAGGGTAGGTAACACCACATCTGCCACGCTGATACTCAACACAGGGGCCCCCTCAGGGGTGCATGCTCAGTCCCCTCCTGTACTCCCTGTTCACTCATGACTGCACGGCCAGGCACGACTCCAACACCATCATTAAGTTTTTTGATGACAACAGTGGTAGACCTCTCCATCAACGTGATCAAGACAAAGGAGATGATTGTGCACTACAGGAAAAGGAGAACCGAGCACACACCCATTCTCATCGACAGGGCTGTAGTGGAGTGGGTTGAGAGCTTTAAGTTCCTTGGTATTCACATCACCAACAAACTATCATGGTCCAAACACACCAAGACAGTCATGAAGAAGGCACGACAAAGCCTATTCCCCCTCAAGAGACTGAAAAGATTTGGCATGGGTCCTCAGATCCTCAAAAGGTTCTACAGCTGTACCATTGAGAGCATGGTTGCATCACTGTCTGGTATGGCAACTGCTCAGCCTCCGACTGCAAGGCACTACAGAGGGTAGTGCATATGGCCCAGTACATCACTGGGGCCAAGCATCCTGCCATCCAGCACCTCTATACCAGGCGGTGTCAGAGGAAGGCCCTAAAAATGGTCAAAGACTCAAGCCGCCCTAGTCAAAGACTGTTCTCTCTGCTACCGCACGGCAAGAGGTACCAGAGCGCCAAGTCTAGGTCCAAACAGCTTCTACCCACAAGCCATAAGACTCATGAACAGCTAATCAAATGGCTACCCAGACTATTTGCAAATCAAATTTTATTTGTCACATACACATGGTTAGCAGTTGTTAATGCGAGTGTAGCGAAATGCTTGTGCTTCTAGTTCCGACAATGCAGTAATAACCAACGAGTAATCTAACAATTCCAAAACTACTACCTTATACACACAAGTGTAAAGGGATAAAGAATATGTACATAAAGGGATAAAGATACATAAAGATATATGAATGAGTGATGGTACAGAACGGCAAAGGCAAGATACAGTAGATGGTATCGAGTACAGTATATACAGTGCCTTGCAAAAGTATTCGGCCCCCTTGAACTTTGCGACCTTTTGCCACATTTCAGGCTTCAAACATAAAGATATAAAACTGTATTTTTTTTGTGAAGAATCAACAACAAGTGGGACACAATCATGAAGTGATTACACACACAGGTGGATTGTATTTATCATCATTAGTCATTTAGGTCAACATTGGATCATTCAGAGATCCTCACTGAACTTCTGGAGAGAGAGTTTGCTGCACTGAAAGTAAAGGGGCTGAATAATTTTGCACGCCCAATTTTTCAGTTTTTGATTTGTTAAAAAAGTTTGAAATATCCAATAAATCTCGTTCCACTTCATGATTGTGTCCCAATCTTTTACACTACTGCTATTCTGTTTATTATTTATGCATAGTCACTTTAACTCTACCTACATGTACATATTACCTCGACTAACCAGTGCCCCCGCACATTGACTCTGTACCAGTTACCACCTGTATATAGCCTCGCTATTTATATTTTACTGCTGCTCTTTAATTATTTGTAACGTTTATTTGTTATTATTTTCTAGGTTATCTATTTTTTACTTCACACTTATTTTTCTTAAAACTGCATTGTTGGTTAAGGGCTTGTAAGTAAGCATTTAAATACAACACCGGTTGTTGATTCGATTTGATTATTAGTACGCCTGCGCAGTAGTCTCACTGGAGATGGACCTGGCCTGAGTGTAGTGGCGAATATGTTCTGTGAAGTAAACATTGTTCAACTGGAACCTAGTCAGTGTGTGATTTTGAATTAACAGTTACAACTGTAAAAGCAACTTTTGAATAGAAAACAGTCCACAGAACGCTTTGATGAAATAGTAGGAGACAACTCTTTGTTCCTCATTGAGATAAGATGCTCACCTGTCCAGAACTTCATCCAGGGTCTCATAGGAGTTCTCATAACACTTGATCCTCTTCTTGAAGTCCTCCATAGCCTCCTCTGTGTTGCAGTTGGTGTAGTCAGGGCTGCCCAGCTTCACTTGCTGAGCAGAGAAAGAGACAGTGGAAATAAGACTTATCGGTGTTCTCTATAAAGCGTTAGCAACAGGAACTGTGGATGATCACTCACCACAATGTTTTCTGCAATGACTTCAGGGTCTTCACAAACAGACTCTACAAAAAACACCTAGGAGAAAAGGGAATACAGTAAACCCCCAGGATAGACAAAACATCTAAGTCACATAGATGGGTAGGGCGTTAACCAACAAAACCAATGCATACATGACCACAAGGCTAAAAACAGACAGAGTTGGCTTACAATCAAAGGATTATTGACAACATGTAAGCTATATTTCGTTTGTAAATGTTTATTGAAAAATACAATTGCCCAATAAGCAGTTGTTCGCTTTCAGATACATTGTTGCAGTTGTTGGTGAGCTAGCTACCCTAGCCATGTTACTGCAGATATGATGTGTCAAAACAAGAGATGGTATCAAGAACAAAATACAACCAGCTGAAATAAACCATCTACAATTCATCACACAGCAGCTTCTAGTTATTGCCGCTAGCTAGGGCGGATAAATCGAATTCAGATCAAAATTGAGATATTGACATGTGCAATATTCATATAGCAAGAGACTGGCTACCATGTTCTCCTTTCTTTGACATGCCATTAATACAACAAAAACACTACGACACCACGGTACCTCCAATGAGATGTGCTAGACTGCGTTTATTCCCTCTGTACAAGCACAGAGGATGCTGACCAATCACAAGTGGGCGCTCTCACCCTCTGCATGGCATGCTCATGCTGGCCAATCCGCATAGAGCAAGCAGTTACATGCTGGTGAAGAGAGAGTGCGAGTCGGAAACGTAAGTGCTGCTAGTGCCAACAAGAAGCTGATTTGGTGCATCTTCAGTGATGGCAGTATTTCGGCTACAGGCAATCTGATGTCAACACAAATACTAAGTGTTTTGTAAAAAGTACCTCAGAGTTGTGGTGACAACAAGAGGCAACAACAAATCTATTCCATAATTTGAATTTAAAAAACATCCCGCTGACACAGAAATCACAGAGGCAATCACCTATCACATAGCCAAAGACATGGTTCCTATTTACACAGTCAGCAAAGACTGCTTCAAGAAGATGATAAACAAGCTGGACAGGAGATACAAGATTCCATCTCGCACATTTATTTCTCCCAATTCGCTATCCCAACACTGTAGAACAAACTTAAGGGAGAAGTTTAAACATTGAATGCTGTGTTGAATGACTGGACCAGACTCCAATGTTTTGGACACAGGATGCACCTTGTAATCGATAGACTACGTGTTACATGTTTTTAAGGCACTGACTTATAATTTAAATTATAATAATGATGGAGCCTACTTCTACATAATTACACAATCATAAGACTCCTATTCCATCTGCAGCCCATGGCTGACTGAATAAACAATGAACTTTGTTTATTTAAGAACTAATAGGCCTAATGGTAAAATAGGAACTCATGTTAATGAATTAATGAATAAGTGCTGCACTTTTTATGATCATGTTTTATTTTGTTAAATTCAATATTTATTCATTTCCCCTTTATTTAACCAGGTAGGCTAGTAGTTCTCAAGTTCTCATTTACAACTGCGACCTGGCCAAGATAAAGCAAAGCAGTTCGACACATACAACAACACAGAGTTACATGTGGAATAAACAAACAGTCAATAATACAATATAAAAAGTCTATATACAGTGTGTGCAAATGAGGTAAGATTTAGGGAGGCAAGGCAATAAATAGGCCGTAGTGGCGAAGTAATTACAATATAGCAATTAAACACTGGAGTGATAGATGTGCAGAATATGAATGTGCAAGTAGAGATACTGGGGTGCAAAGGAGCAAGATCAATAAATAAATACAGTATGGGGCTGAGGTAGTTGGATGGGCTATTTACAGATGGGCTATGTACAGGTGCAGTGATCTGTGAGCTGCTCTGACAGCTGGTGCTTAAAGCTAGTGAGGGAGATATGAGTCTCCAGCTTCAGTGATTTTTGCAGTTCGTTCCAGTCATTGGCAGCAGAGAACTGGAAGAAGGAGAGGCGGCCAAAGGAGGAATTGGCTTTGGGGGTGACCAGTGAGATATACCTGCTGGAACGCATGCTACGGGTGGGTGCTGCTATGGTGACCAGTGGGCTTTACCTAGCAAAGACTTGTAGATGACCTGGAGCCAGTGGGTTTGTCGACGAGTATGAAGCGAGGGCCAGCCAACGAGATCATACAGGTCGCAGTGGTGGGTAGTATATGGAGCTTTGATGACAAAACGGATGGCACTGTGATAGCAAACTGGATGCAGTCTGAGTAGAGTGTTGGAGGCTATTTTGTAAATGACATTGCCGAAGTCAAGGATCGATAGGATGGTCAGTTTTACGAGGGTATGTTTGGCAGCATGAGTGAAGGATGCTTTGTTGCGAATGTTCAAAATGTATGTTTGTTAATATGTAGGTGTAATAATCCTATTATTATATATAGCCTATAACAATGTTGGAACATATTTATTCACTCTACATTCATATGATCTCATGTTATAAGTGATGTTCTATACCCTGACAGTTGGTTTAACCATGTCTGACGGAATTACCAAGTTTTCACCCAAGTGTTGAAAATTGCAATTCATAATTGATATTCCAATATCTGGCCCCACAAAAAAATATTTGAGATAATTTGTCCAAATCGTGCAGCCCTAACGCTAGCTATCATTGAAAATAAGAATTTGTTTTTAACTGACTTGCCTAGTTAAACAAAGTTTAAATTTAAAAAAAATACTATATAAAAAGTGACAACACCCAGCATTTTACCTCAGAGTTGTGCACTCATTTTTGTTGTGACGTTGTCAACTCACCTGTCTATACACAAGCATGATCATCATCACCACCACTGAAGAAGCCAACATTACCTTGAAGCCATTCTGCTCAGCAAACGCAGTGATGGTCCCTCTCCTCTCTCTAGTGGTGTTAGTGGCATCAAACACCTGGAGAAAGAACGAAACACACACCATCACACAGTAGTCACACAGACTGCCAGAAGCACTGCACTGTCATGCATATACAAATACACATTGAGATATCACAGCATTTCATGGCGGGATAATCCCATCCCAATGTTAAAGGGCAATTCCACCACTTTCAACCTCATTTTCATTATCTACATCACAATACCAGTGCCTACATATGTGAAAAACACACATTTATTTCTACAGCACATTTCTATCACAGAAACACACAATTTCCACATATGTAGACACTAGTATTGTGCTTGTAAAAATTAAAACGAGGTTGAAAAGTGTCGGAATTGACCGTTAATGCGCACATAATCCGGTCACAATATTATATTTGTTTTTATCGTGATTGTACACACCGCAACTTGTCCTCCTTTGTCAGCGAGGTACTGTCTGACATCATTCAGTGCTGCTGACGCACACTGCCTACAAGGGACAGTGGGAAAACGGAGTCAGAGGCAGCAGTGACAAGACTAAAAAGAGCCACTGGTGGGTTAGCAGAGACAAATAAATGTAGTTTGCTTAATCACAGACACTGGTTAAAAAACAGGAAGTAATATCATATTATACCGTGATATTTTAAGGCAATTTAAACCTGTTTAAATAAAGGTGAAATAAAAATAAATAAATAAAAAATTGGGGGGATTCAAGGACAAGTGGATCTTCTCAGTGTTTTAACTTGTTCACAGCAGAGGATCAAAGTACTGGAAATGTTTCTTACTGTCTGATCTTCAGGCCCTCCTCGTTGTCTGGACGGAAGAACTCAAAGGACTTGTAGATCTTCACACACTCACGCCGGTACTGCCCAACATTGAACTCTAAATAGGGGAAAGAAGGAGTTACATGTTTTACTTTTCTAGATACTATTACAGACTAGAGGTCGACCGATTAATCGGAATGGCCGATTAATTAGGGACGATTTCAAGTTTTTATAACAATCGGTAATCTGCATTTTTGGACACCGATTGTGGCCAATTTTTTTTAAACCTTTATTTAACTAGGCAAGTCAGTGAAGAACGCATTCTTATTTTCAATGACGGCCTAGGAACGGTGGGTTAACTGCTGGTGATGATTTAACAAGCGCATTCGCAAAAATAGCACTGTCGTTGCACCAATGTACCTAACCATAAACATCAATGCCTTTCTTTAAAATCAATAGACAAGTATATATTTGTAAACCTGCATATTTAATTAATATTGCCTGCTAACATGACTTTCTTTTAACTAGGGAAATTGTGTCACTTCTCTTGCAAGCAGTTTGGGCTGCCTGGCTTGTTGCGAACTGTGTGAAGACCATTTATTCCTAACAAAGACCATAATTAATTTGCCAGAATTGTACATAATTATGACATAACATTAGATAAAATATGACACCCGCTAGATAAAATATGACACCCGCTAGATAAAATATGACACCCACTAGATAAAATATGACACCCGCTAGATAAAATACAGAACGGTTCCACTGAAAGAAAAAACATTTGGTTTTCAAAATGATAGTTTCCAGATTTGACCATATTAATGACCTACGGCTTGAATTTCCTTGTGTTATTATGTTATAATTAAGTCTATGATTTGATAGAAGTCTGACTGAGTGGTGGTAGGCAGCAGCAGGCTCGTAAGCATTCATTTAAATAAGCACTTTCGTGCGTTTGCCAGCAGCTCTTCTTTGTGCTTCAAGCATTGAGCTGTTTATGACTTCAAGCCTATCAACTCCCGAGATTAGGCTGGTGTAACCGATGTGAAATAGCTAGCTAGTTAGCGACGTGCCCGTTAATAGCTGTTCAATCGGTGACGGCACTCGCTCTGAGACCTTGAAGTAGTTGTTCCCCTTGCTCTGCAAGGGCCGCGGCATTTGTGAAGCAATGGATAACGATGCTTCGAGGGTGGCTGTTTTCGATGTGTTCGTGGTTCGAGCCCAGGAAGGGGCGAGGAGAGGGACGGAAGCTATACTGTTACACTGGTAATACTAAAGTGCCTAACAGAACATCCAATAGTCAAAGGTATATGAAATACAGATGGTATAGAGAAATAGTCCTATAATTCCTATGATAACTACAACCTAAAACTTCTTACCTGGGAATATTGAATACTCATGTTAAAAGGAACCACCAGCTTTCATATGTTCTCATGTTCTGAGCAAGGAACTTAAATGTTAGTTTTTTTACATGGCACATATTGCACTTTTACTTTCTTCTCCAACACTTTGTTTTTGCATTACTTAAACCAAATTGAACATGTTTCATTATTTATTTGAGGCTAAATTGATTTTATTGATGTATTATATTAAGTTAAAATAATAGTGTTCATTCAGTATTGTTGTAATAGTCATTATTACAAATAAATAAATACGTGTTACGCCGATTTATATAAAATAAAAAAACATCGGCTTTTTTTGGTCCTCCGATAATCGGTATCGGCATTGAAAAATCATAAACGGTCGACCTCTATTACAGACCGTTGAGGGGAATTCTTACGAGTTTGAGTGTGTGTGAGTGGATTGCCGAAATGTAATTTCAGGTAAAACGGCTGAGAGTTGGTACCTCTGGTGGGCACGCCGATCCAGTTGAGATAGCGGGTGAGCTTCTTGGAGATGTAGGTCTTCCCTCTGGCTGGGAGGCCCACCGTCACTATCAGGGTGGGGCAGTTGGTCATACATACTGCACATGGAAAAAGAGTAGAGGGAGAGACAGGTTAAATTATTCTACTATATTTGGACAGACCGGCATTGAAATATAAACATAACCGAACACAGTGCAGGCTATAGCAGTGAAGGGCTCTGATTACATTTTTTCATTAAATTGTCCTAAATAACCCTTTGGAGTTAATTCCCAAGTGAACATTTGTCCCTCAACTGACCTGCCCTCTGTAACTCACACTAACTATTGAACCAAGTGAAAGAGAGCAGTTTGCAAAGATGGCAACATTGTGTTGAAATCGGATAAGGACAACATATTCCACCAATCACTGTGTACTAATGCTATCTAACATGAAGAAAACCATATCAGAAAGTACTGGGAATGTTGTCAATAAGGAGTAGAGGTAACAAATGTCACAAGTGCCACCATGGCACGCTATTGTGAAATGACAGTACAAACCAAGGCATCTGGAGACTTGTAACCTAGTTTCCACACACACACACTTTCTCTCACCCGATCTGTAGAGGACAGAGTGAGAGAGGAGCCAGTGTCTCGGCTTCATATCATATCCCTTTGGTGAAAAAGACAATCCAGTGGTGTTAATACAACAAGTCAATGCCAGGAACAAATGTCAAAGTTGCCTATATGTTTGTGAGTTTAAACATAAAAACCTGTGCAGCAAGCCGGCAACTGATCAGGTTATGTATTACAAACCATGGTGATATTCTATGATTGACCAAGCCAGTAAAACCTTCAGTTGTCATAGAGATCTCTCATGAGGGAAATGTAGCATGCAAAATACTATTGTCAATAGCAGCTTATTCTGACCAGCAAAGTGGCCTATGATGTCTGGTCAACCCACAGAACAAATCATACTAATAAAAATACTATTGAACAGGGTAATGCAGGCTTAGAGAAGCAGATCCACAGAGTCCAGTGCCAGGAGTCAAGACTAGAATTCCTGTTTACCAACCAGTTTGGATTGATAAAGGATGGGGCAGTGAATTAGGAAAATGCCACCATGGATTACCATCTACTGGCCTGTTGTGAACAGTCAGAACTGGGAGAACAGACAATAGATACTTCAATGAGCAGTGTGTCCTGAAAGTGACTTAGTTTGCCACTAATGCTCAACCGCTTGGGTTGTTGTACTGGCATCTGCTTCTTTCACAAATCAGGACAAAATATACAATGAGATTAACACTGAGAAGCAAAGGACGTTGCTCTGGACTGGAGAGGGGCCAGTCCAATGACAGTATGAAGAACCAGTCAGAAGGGCAGTCAGAACAGACAGTCATCAGATAACAGGCAGCAAAGATCATCAATAATCGATTGCCAAGAAGACTAATGTTCTTTCTCTGGCTGACGATCACGCCGTCGACACATTTATATTTTCTCCACGTAATCAACGAAAATTACGTTAAAACACAATATATGGATAAGAACCTGGCTTGACGCTCGGCTGCACGTTTGTAATGTTAACTAGTAAGAGATAAATGTAACGTTAGCTAACTGTGAATAAAATGCATTTTCACCACGTAAACAACGTACATTAAATGTATGATTCGTGCGTGTGCAACAACCGGCTTGCGGTCCAGCCACGTCGGTAACGTTATATACGCACCCTTTCTCTGAGATATGTGTTTCTCGGGAAGGCCATTTTTACACGGCAACGGCATCCATATTTTCTTAAGCGGGTTTTGAGTGAGTTCACGCGGCGTTGCAGAGTTCGATGGTCGTTCTTCCATTCCAACTTCCATTGAGGACATGGTGGTTGCTTCGACTACTGTGGCGCGGAGCCTTTTGTCATGCGTTTCAGGCGAATGGTCTCGCATCAGTGTTCTGATGAAGTCTGGCGGTATCGTGGTGAAACCACAGAAGGATGTGCCTACCATAATCTCGCGAAAACACGCGCACATTTGCTCGGAAACAATGAAGTAACGCTGTTGCTGTTAATGCTATTACAATTTCCCTCAAATGTCATACTTCCACATTTAGATTGGGATTAATGGTCTACTGGTCTACTAAACGACTTCATTATTCCCTAAACATTTTAAATACTCGGTATACGATGTCGTATTGTGTAGTTACTACGGTAAACAGAATACAACGTATTAGTGTCTCCGAATTGATACATTGTCCGTGTTTGTAATTCTGTTTACCGTAGTAACTACACAATATGACATCGTATACCGAGTATTTAAGATCAAATCACATTTTATTAGTCACATGCGCCGAATACAAAATGTGTAGACTTTCTCCATTAGAAGCAGTAGCTAATCTTCCTGGGGTCCCTGGGGGTCAACATAAAACTTGCAAATACATGACAAAGTACAGAACAGTAATAGACAAGAACAACATAATATATTCAAATTCAAATAAATTATATATAGGACAGACACCAAGAGACAACAAAAATACTATTTACACACGATTCATATTATTATATACAGTACAGTTAAATTAGATCTTTAGAAAGAGGAGAGGCTCTGTGATACAATATTTTTTTATATGTTTTTTTGGCTTAGTAACCTTCTGTGAGCTTGTGTGGCCTATCACTTCACGGCTGAGGCATTGTTGCACCAAGACATTTCCACTTCACAATAATAGCACTTACAGTTCTAGCAGGGCAGAAATTTGACGAACTGACTTGTTGGAATCCCACGTTGAAAGTCACTGAGCTATTCTGAGCTATTCAGTAAGGACATCCTACTAACAATGTTTGTAAACATCTATAGATGCACCATCGAGAGAATCCTGACCGGTTGCATCACCGCCTGGTATGGCAACTGCTCAGCATCAGACCATAAGGCGCTATAGAGGGTAGTGCGTACGACCCAGTACATCACTGGGGCCAAGCGTCCTGCCATCCAGGACCTATATAATAGGCAGTGTCAAAGTAAAGCCCAAAAAATTGTCTGAGACTCTAGTCACCCAAGTCATAGACTGTTTTCTCTGCTACCGCACGGCAAGCGGTACCAGAGCACCAAGTGTAGGACCAAAAGGCTCCTTAACAGCTTCTACCCCCAAGCCATAAGACTGCTGAACAATTAATCAAATGGCCACCGGACTAATTACACGGACACCCCTCTCCATTTGTTTTGTACACTGCTGCTACTCTCTGCATAGTCACTTCACCCCTACCTACATGTACAAATGACCTCGACTAACCTGTACCCCCACACACTGACTCGGTACCCGTACCCCCTGTATATAGCCTCGTTATTGTTATTTTATTGTGTTACTTTTTAAATTATTTTTTACTTTAGTTTATTTGGTAAATATTTTATTAAGTCTTCTTGAACTGCACTGTTGGTTAAGGGAATGTAAGTAAGCATTTCATGATAAGGTCTACACTTGCTGTATTCGGCACATGTGACAAATACATTTTGATTTGATTTGAAATAGCTGAATCCACTAATTTCAAGGGGTGTCCAGATACTTTTATATGTATAGTGTAAATAACTTTAGGCCTTGCCTTTGGTACTTTGACTTTCCTTGTTATGGTCACTATAGCCAATGGGAATTGATATTGCTTGGGAGCAAAGCTCTGCAGCATTGGTGAAGATATTATCAATACAAGTGGATGTCACAGATCCAACACTATTGGTATACACTCTAGTTGGTTGAATGATAACCTGGGTCATGTTGGCATTAGTCACAGTAAGAAGCTTCCTCTTGAGAGGACAACTAGATGATAACCAGTCGATGTTCAGGTCACCAAGAAAATACATTTCTCTGTTAGCATCAGAGACCTTATCGAAAATCACACACACATTCTCCAGACACTGAGAGTTTGCAGTTGGTGGGCTATAGCAGCACCCTAAAAGAAGAGGCTACAGATGAGGCCAGAGAACCTGCAACCACAGCACGCCTACTTCATTTGTCATGAGATCCTCTCTGAGCTTTACAGAAATATGGCTTGAATACAGTGTATTCGGAAAGTATTCAGACCCTTGACTATCTCCATTTTGTTACGTTACAGCCTTATTCTAAAATGTATTAAATAGTTTTTTTCCCTCATCGATCTACACACAATACCCGATAATGCCAAAGCAAAAATAGTTTTTTTGACATTTTTGCAAATGTATAAAAAAATTAACCTGGAAATATCACATTTACATAACGTATACATTACGTATTCAGACCCTTTACTCAGTACTTTGTTGAAGCATTTTTGGTGGCGATTACAGCCTCGAGTCTGCTTGGGTATGACGCTTCAAGCTTGGCACACCTGTATTTGGACAATTTCTCCCATTCTTCTCTGCAGATCCTCTCAAGCTCTGTCAGGTTAGATGGGGAGTGTTGCTACACAGCTATTTTAGCTAGCAGCATACCACCCTGCATACCACTGCTTGCTTGCCTCTGAAGCTAAGCAGGTTTGGTCCTGGTCAGTCCCTGGATGGGAGACCAGATGCTGCTGGAAGTGGTGTTGGAGGGCCAGTAGGAGCCACTCTTTCCTCTGGTCTAAAAAAAAATATCCCAATTCCCCAGGGCAGTGATTGGGGACGCTGCCCTGTGTAGGGTGCTGTCCTTCGGATGGGACGTTAAACGGGTGTCCTGACTCTCTGAGGTCATTAAAGATCCCATGGCACTTATTGTAAGAGTAGGGGTGTTAACCCTGGTGTCCTGGCTAAATTCCCAATCTGGCCCTCTAACCATCACAGTCACCTAATAATCCCCAGTTTACAATTGGCTCATTTATCCCCCTCCTCTCCTCTGTAACTATTCCCCAGGTTGTTGCTGTCAATGAGAATGTGTTCTCAGTCAACTTACCTGTTAAAATAACGGATAATAATATAAATATTTTCAGGTCTCTCCAGAGATGTTAGTCCGGGCTCTGGCTGAGCCACTCAAGGACATTCAGAGACTTGTCACTCCTGTGTTGTCTTGGCTGTGTGCTTAGGGTCGTTGTCCTGTTGGAGGTGAACCTTTCTGTCGATCTGGACTAGTCTCTCAGTCCCTGCCGCTGAAAAACATCCCCACAGCATGGTGCTGCCACCACTATGCTTTCCCGTAGAGATGGTGGCAGGTTTCCTCCAGACGTGATGCATCAGAAAAGAGAATCTTGTTTCTCATGGTTTGAGAGTCATTAAGTGCCATTAACTTAAGTGGGCTGTCATGTGCCTTTTACTGAGGAGTGGCTTCCGTCTGGCCACTCTACCATAAATGCCTGATTGGTGGACTGCTGCAGAAATGGTTGTCCTCTGGAAGGTTCTCCCATCTCCACAGAGGAACTCTGGAGCTCTGTCAGAGTGACCATCGGTTCTTGGTCACGTCCCTGACCAAGGCCCTTCTCCCCTGATTGCTCAGTTTGGACGGGTGGCCAACTCTAGGAAGAGTCTTGGTGGTTCCAAACTTCTTCCATTTAAGAATGAAGGAGGCCACTGTGTTCTTGGGGACCTTCAATGCTGCAGACATTTTTTTGTACCCTTCCCCAGATCTGTGTCCAATCTGGAAGGGGTCCAATGTTGTCTGGTGGAGCCGGCCTCTCTGGAAGGGGCTCCATGGTGCAGGGTGGAGCTGGCCTCTCTGGAAGTTAACCTATGGTATAGGCTGGAGCTGGCCTCTCTGGATGAAGCCTGGTGGTGTAGGGTAGAGCAGGCCTCTCTGGATGTGGCCCGGTGGTGTAGGGTAGAGCTGGCCTCTCTGGATGTGGCCTGGTGGTGTAGGGTAGAGCTGGCCTCTCTGGATGTGGCCTGGTGGTGTAGGGTAGAGCTGGCCTCTCTGGATGTGGCCTGGTGGTGTAGGGTGGAGCTGGCCTCTCTGGAAGTGGCCTGGTGGTGTAGGGTAGAGCTGGCCTCTCTGGATGTGGCCTGGTGGTGTAGGGTGGAGCTGGCCTCTCTGGATGTGGCCTGGTGGTGTAGGGTGGAGCTGGCCTCTCTGGATGTGGCCTGGTGGTGTAGGGTGGAGCTGGCCTCTCTGGATGTGGCCTGGTGGTGTAGGGTAGAGCAGGCCTCTCTGGATGTGGCCCGGTGGTGTAGGGTAGAGCTGGCCTCTCTGGATGTGGCCTGGTGGTGTAGGGTGGAGCTGGCCTCTCTGGATGTGGCCTGGTGGTGTAGGGTAGAGCTGGCCTCTCTGGATGTGGCCTGGTGGTGTAGGGTAGAGCTGGCCTCTCTGGATGTGGCCTGGTGGTGTAGGGTGGAGCTGGCCTCTCTGGAAGTGGCCTGGTGGTGTAGGGTAGAGCTGGCCTCTCTGGATGTGGCCTGGTGGTGTAGGGTAGAGCTGGCCTCTCTGGATGTGGCCTGGTGGTGTAGGGTGGAGCTGGCCTCTCTGGATGTGGCCTGGTGGTGTAGGGTGGAGCTGGCCTCTCTGGATGTGGCCTGGTGGTGTAGGGTGGAGCTGGCCTCTCTGGATGTGGCCTGGTGGTGTAGGGTGGAGCTGGCCTCTCTGGATGTGGCCTGGTGGTGTAGGGTGGAGCTGGCCTCTCTGGATGTGGCCTGGTGGTGTAGGGTGGAGCTGGCCTCTCTGGATGTGGCCTGGTGGTGTAGGGTGGTGCTGGACTCTCTGAGTGGGGGCTGGTGGTTGTGATCTTGGAGGATGTATGGCATTTGGGTTTTTGCTTTGTCCCAGAGGAGTTTCTTTCAGTTCCTAGCAAACGTCTTGACACCCTGCTTGTTCAAGTGTACTAGGTTGTACATCATCTGGGGGTGAATGTCACGGTGGATCGCCAGGTCAACATTGTCCAAGAGAGCACAGCCTCTAGACAAATAATTGTTGTTGCTTTGAATAACGTGGAAGGACACAGCTCCATGTGGCAACAGGGTAGACATAGTGATTTTGGTGTTAGGAAATCTCTTTGCATCTCTGGCTGCCACAGGTCCTCTCATTGCCATCAAATTATTTGGCTCCCGAGTGGTGCAGCGGTCTAAGGCACTGCGTCTCAGTGCAAGAGGCATCACTACAGTCCCTGGTATCGAATCCAGGCTGTATCACATCCGGCCGGGATGGGGAGTCCCATAGGGCAGCGCACAATTGGCCCAGCATCGTCCGGGTTTGGCTGGGGTAGGCTGTCATTATAATATTTGCCCCATTTCATTTGTTTCTTGACAGACTTTTCAAGACACTTGGTGTTGTTGGTCACCATAGCTTTCTGACTGACATGCCAGGGAATAGCAGTTTCTGTCTGAGAAATGTCCCATTGGAGTCACATTAAAAATGAAGGCAATAGGTTGCTCTGCTGCTGTTGTGGGCTGTGGTGTCTGGAATGATTTTTGGGGGGATGGAGTGGGGACCACAGATGGCCTTTCGTTCCTCTCTTCTGAGGGTCCCAGCATGGCTCCACTGGCGCTGGTGCTCTGGGGCTGGGATCTTGGGGAGGTCGGTTCAGACCTGATTACTGACCTCATGTACTGAGTCTGTGTGAGTTCCGGAGGTTCAATACGTGGTACTGCCGATGAGGGGATGTGAGGGTGTGATAGTGAGGGTTGTGGTAGGCTCCAGTTGTTCTCTTAGAGTGTGGATGGTGGTGTCTCTGTGTTGTAGCAATTATATGACTGCTGACAACTCCCTTTGTAGCTACTCCCTGATGTCAGCTACCTCTCTCCTCATGATGCTCTAGACCGTTGCCAGCTTCTCTCTCAGCCCCTCCTTATCCTGCCTCAGAACAGTCACCTCACCACACAGCTCATTCACCTCTACATCCAGTAGGGAGATACTCCCAAAGCCTGGAACATGTTGTCGCTCTCCATGTCTGCAAGAGTGGCTTGGTTAGATATGAGAGTGTGGGACTTTAGGAATTAACTGATTTCTCATCAGTCTTCTGATTAAAGTGTAGCAGTTAGTGTCATTCTCTTTCAAGGTGTCTGTTAGCTCTTTCAGTGATGTAAACTCTTGTATATATAGAGGATTAGTACAATGTCTAGGCCATTGAATCGTTACAGTGCCATTGTTGTAGGCATTAATGGTGAAGAGTCGATTATCAGGCTCCTGTTCATGAAATACCAAGATTTGTGGACCATTAGTGATTTATCTTTTTCCAACATGGCCAAAATACCTACATGTGGCAGAATACCAAGCAGCAGTATGCTGTAAGACAGGCTTTGGTTTTCCGATGTATATATTTTGAGGTTGGGTGTTAGCACGGTAGAGCATGGGGCGCACCAATTGGTGTCACCTCATTAGTCAGTATGTGTTACACCTGTGTTGGTTTGTCATCTCGTTAGTGGGAAGATGTTTCACCTGTGCTGGCCCAGGTTATATTTAAGAGTGGTTGGCCAGGCACTCCAGTTGTTTTGAGAGATGTGGAGAGTTAACACCTTTAGTTGGCACGGCTGATTTTAATTTCTAGACAATCAACCTTTTATCTGCTCTTCCCTGGTTTTGTTTTGCTCCACTTTTTGGTTTGCTTCCTCACTTTAAGTTTGGTATGGGGTTTTATTTTATTTGCCTGTTCTTGGGCAAATTTAGTGGGTGCTCAAGGTGGGTGTCTTTTAGGTCCCAGTTGTTGCTAGACAACTTTCAATGGACACCCCCATGAGTGTCTTTCACAACTCCTCCTAAAACCCCATTTGTTTGGTTGTTGTCAGTGACTTTTAGTTTCCGTTTGAGTAACAATTTATGGTTTTCTTGCTGGGGAACATGGCATCTGTAAAGAAGAGCACGTCAGAGATTGTATTATCTCCAATTAGAGTATAATCAGTAAACAATGTCTCTGTATTTTTCCCTCTTAACTTTTGTTTGATGCTGTTTACAATGTCCAGAGTTCTGTTCAGCTGTTAGATTAAATGAAATGGGCCAAGTTCCTGTTACTATTGCCATTTGTTATTTTTAGAATTTGAGCATTGATGCAAGCAACTTTGAAATAAGGATTTTTTTTTATAATAAGAAATGTTAGGATACCATGAAAAGTTGGGATACCATGAGTATCCAAACTATAGTTTATTTAACTTAACTAGGCATGTCAGTAAAGAACAAATTCTTATTTACAATGACAGCCTACCAAAAGGCCTCCTGCGGGGACGGGGGCTGATCGTTAGGTAAACCAATAGATGCCAAGTCTTTCAGTGCATGTATCCTCCAAAGATGGAGCGGGACAGTTCATGGCTTGATCAGAGGAAGGTTGGTCAGGGGGATGGTTGAAGAGTCTGGTGACGATCATAGAGGGCTACTCTGGGAACCACTGAGTTGTGTAGCTACTGCACTAATGAAAATATCAAGCTATTAAATGTGTAATTTAGGGCAATTAACACTGTTCACACCAACTACGATGTCCAGAATCATCCTACCTTATGTGCTTGTTTAGATTGTTTCCTTTTCAATGCCTTGTACTGTCGTTCCTTTAGAAATCTTTCAGAAACCCTCCAAATCAATTCCTTTTTCTGTTGGTTTTATCCTCTTTCTCCTTGTCCTCATGTCCTAGTCCCTCAATCCTGCTCTTGTTGTTTCTTGCCAGATCAAGTAGACTAGCAAGCTTGCATAGCCAGGTTGATCAATCTCAATCAATCTTCTCAAATGAAAAATAGCTCCAAAAACTAAATGATTGAATAATTTTAAGAATGAGGAGGAGCCTAACTGCTGCTGCTCAGATGGGGTTGAGGTGATTGGGGTAATATGTACATATAGGTAGGGGGGAAAGTGACTAGTCAATCAGGATAGATAAGAGTAGCTGCAGTGAGAGTATGTGTGTATTGGAGTGTAGTGTGTGTGTAGAGCCAGTGCAAGACGGTCAGTGCAACAACAAAAAAGGGGGTCAATGCAAATAGTCTGTGTAGCCATATGATTAACTGTTCAGTGGTCTTATGGCTTGAGGGTAGAAGCTATTCAGATAGACTGTAGGCTGCTACAGACAGGGAAATAATGGTACAGGTATAACTCACAAGATATACATCTTAACACTAAATATATAGATGTTACAGTGTAAAACCATAGTGTAAAACAAATATGGGAGCTGTACTTTAAGAGTTGTTTTGTACAAAACTGTTCAAACCACAATGGTGAGATAATTAGCTGATGGGTAAATACCGAAGTAATATTGTAATGCTTGCATGACCTCAGGATACCAACAGGTTCAGTGTTTGTGAATAACTTTTATCTCAATCCCAAACAAAAGGGTGCACCTCTCCAATACAGGTAGTGTTTGTCCATAAGATGGCAGCATTGGGCTAGCTAAGCTTAAGATTTTGAAGCATTGATAGTACATTATACTGGATGGTGGATCAGAAGACCTGATAACACACAATAGCCCATGGATGCACAATGTTCAGAAGTGGGCACATAGTGGGCACACCTCATAGTGATTATAATTGGTACCCAAAGGTCATAACGGTAATGAATATGAAAATAACCTCTCACTCAATGTCAACAAAACAAAGGAGCTGATCGTGGACTTCAGGAAACAGCAGAGGGAACACCACCCTATACACATCCACGGGACAGCAGTGGAGAAGGTGGAAAGTTTCAAGTTCCTCGGGGTACACATCACTGACAAACTGAAATGGTCCACCCACACAGACAGTGTGGTGAAAAAGGCGCAACAGCACCTCTTCAACCTCAGGAGGCTGAAGAAATTTGGCGTGGCACCTAAAACCCTCACAAACATTCATAGATGCACAAACGAAAGCAACCTGTCGGGCTGTATCACCACCTGGTACGGAAACTGCACCGCCAGCAACTGCAGGGCTCTCCAGGTGGTGGTGCGGTCTGCCCAACGCATAATCAGGGGGAAACTACCTGCCTTCCTGGACACCTACAGCACCCGATGTCACAGGAAGGCCTAAAAGATCATCAAGGACAACAACCACCCAGGCCATTGCTTGTTCACCCCGCTATCATCGGGGTGAAGGTGAGGTTAGAACAGGTGCATCAAAGCTGGGACCAAGAGACTGAAAAACAGCCATCAGACAATTAAATAGCCATCACTAGCACATTAGAGGCAGCTGCCCTATACATAGACTTGAAATCACTGGCCACTTTATAATTGGAACACTGGTCACTTTAATAATGTTTACATATTGTGCATTACTCATCTCATATAAACTCAGCAAAAAAAGAAACATCCCTTTTTCAGGACTCTGTCTTTCAAAGATAATTCTTAAAAATCCAAATAACTTCACAGATCTTCATTGTAAAGGGTTTAAACACTGTTTCCCATGCTTGTTCAATTAACCATAAACAATTAATGAACATGCTCCTGTGGAACAGCTTACAGACGGTAGGCAATTAAGGTCACAGTTATGAAAAAGTAGCACACTAAAGAGGACTTTCTATTGACTCTGAAAAACACCAAAAGAAAGATGTCCAGGGTCCCTGCTCATCTACGTGAACGTGCCTTAGGCATGCTGCAAGGAGGCATGAGGACTGCCGATGTCGCCAGGGCAATAAATTGCAATGTACTGTGAGACGCCAAAGATAGCGCTACAGGGAGACAAGGCCTCTAGAAGTGCAAGTGATATAAAACACAAAATATTCATTAATATGCTGTAATGTTTGCAAACACTTTACCTAGAAGGCAACCTGCTTGCACCAATCCTTTGTAATTACAGTAAAATACTGTGGAAACACAAACCCCTCCCATCAACCAATTTCATTCATCCATTCATTCAATAATTCTGATTAAGGTAGCATTTACTTTTTTTCTTGCAATTTTCTTGCAATTTTCTTGCAATTCTATACATTTTATCCATGTCTAATGTGCATTCATGTGATATTTGAGTGACTCCAACATTAAAACATCACAACAAAATCTATGGGCTAAAAAAACCTAGCTAACAAAAAACATTAGCATTAACATTTCTGACAAGTTATACATAGCTCTCTAAGGTATGCAATTGTAACAGTACAGCTTCTGTCCCTCTCCTCGCCCCTACCTGGGCTTGAACCAAGGACCCTCTGCACACATCAACAACAGCCACCCTCGAAGCATCGTTACCCATTGCACCACAAAATCCACGGCCCTTGCAGAGCAAGGGGAACAACTACTTCAAGGTCTCAGAGCGAGTGACGTCACCCAATTGAAACGCTATTAGCACGCACCACCGCTAACTAGCAAGCCATTTCACATCGGTTACACAATGAATGACATGACAAGAGGAAAACTGATAATGCACTTCCCAATTTCGAAATCTACTATTACAACTTTCAAGAGTAAGTTGTTTGGGAACCACTGTGCTAAGTAATTACAGAATATCAATGAATATTTGGTGTTATATCACTTGCACTTAATAGAGGCCTTAACAAAGGCTTCCAAACATACAGCAACTACAGGGCAAAACAGGTCATGGCAAAATGCTCAACCAATAAAAGTTTACGAATTGCTACCACTCTAAGCTCACTCCTATACATTTTCAACTAAATAAAGGTTAAATAAAGGTTAAATAAAAATTGATATCCATATATCAGTTAAAATGTTACAGCATTCTCACTAACTGGTACAACAAATATAGCCTCTTACAAAGCACACCTCTAAATAAGTTAATGAACCAGAAACAACAATATCTGTTTTTGAAGCAAAAGTTTTTTTAATACATTTTTTACCCCCTTTTTCTCCCCAATTTCGTGATCATGATCTTGTCTCGTCGCTGCAACTACCCAACAGGCATGGGAGAGGCGAAGGTCAAGTCATGCGTCCACCGTCACATGACTCGCCAAGCCGCGCTTCTTAACACCCGCTCGCTTAACCCGGAATCCAAAGTGTCGGAGGAAACACCGTTCAACTGACGACCTGAGTCAGCCTGCAGGGGCCTGGCCCACCACAAGGAGTTGTGGAGCGCAATGAGCCTAGTAAAGCCCCCCCACCCGGTCAAACCCTCCCCTAACCCGGATGATGCTGGGCCAATTGTGGGCTGCCCTATGGGACTCCCGGTCATGGCTGGTTGTGACAACCTGGGATCAAACGCCAGGCTGTAATGATGCCACAACACTGTGATGCTGTGCCTTAGATCGCTGCGCCACATCGGAGTCTGACACAAAAGGTTTTTGATGCTCCAAAAATATGGTATGTTACTGTAATCTGGGGTGTAATTACAGTACAATTCTTTCCCTGTATTTTCCCACAATTCACTACAATTTACAGTATGCTGTAGTAAAACGTGTCACACAGTATTTCACTGTTGATAATACACAATTTCCCTTTATACATTTTGCCTTTACAGTGTATGTAAATTCCTTGGTTTCTCAACCTGCCAGATAGGTGTGCTTGCCAGGAAGGCTTTTAGCCTGTCATTTATAGTTAAAACATTGGGATAGCACACAGTGAATGCCCTATGAGCAACTAAGGCAGTGAAAACACAATTCATACATAGTTGCCAGTATTGTTTTTGGTGCAGCAGCTGCAACACCACAGTGAGGTGGTTTTCCAAGTATATAAATCAACTCATGACTGAACCTTCTACACTACATTGTATCATGAACAGAAAGTGGGTCTAGCATGGCCCCTCCCACACAACCTGGCCTCAGAGCATTTCATATTATTCTGTACATAAATCCGAAACACTACATTTAGTATGATATGTTATATTTCGTATGGTACATATTAATTTGTGGTGTCCATCACCAATTTCATATGATATGTTACGAATGACAATTTGGATTATATGTTATGAATTTGCAAATGTCCAATATGTTACAATTTTGCAAAACCTACAATGTGTTAAGAATCTGCAAAAAATATATACTTTAGCTAGCGTGCTAGCTAGGTGGCTAACATTATCTAGCTTCCTAATGTTAGCTGGGTTACGGGTTAAGTTTAGGAGTTATGTTAAAGGGTTAAGGTTAGGGGTACGGTTAGCTAAAAGAGTTAAGGTTAGTGTTAGGGGAAGGGTTAGCTAACATGCTACGTAGTTGCTAAGCAGTTGCAAATTATCTCAAAAGTAGTAAGTAGTTGAAAAGGTGCTAATTAGCAAAAATTCTAAAGTTGTCCGTGAGGAGATTTGAACTCGCAACCATTGGGTTGCTAGATCTTCTCGCCCAGACTTAACCATTTGTCTTATGTAACCATACCAAACGTAACATATCATACTCATTCAGGGTCCCGGTTTTATGTTTACTAGAATAACGACCCTGGGTTTATAAGCTCGGACATCGACTCTGCCACTTGAGCATGCTTTTGGGACACAGTCGATAGCGCGCTGGACTTCGGGCTAGATGGTCGGGGATTCGAGGCCTGCTCTATGCCTGTTTCATTACATTGGTGTCAGAAGTGGGATCAGACCATGCATCCATGACACTGCGTGTGCTTGGCCAGTGAGCGCGTTCCTATAAGACGTAGAGTCGCAAGCTAGCGTGAGGACGAGCTCTTTGAAAGGAGGAATTAGTGTAACGACCCTGGGTTTATAAGCGCGGATATCGACTCTGCTGCTTGAGCATGCTTTTGGGGCACAGTCGATCGTGTGCTGGATTTCGTGCTAGAAGGTTGAGGGTTCGAGGCCTGCTCCCTGCTGTTTCATTACACTATGTTACGTCTAGTGTATGAGACCAGGCTGTCCCACGTCGCAGCTGTCAGGGAGCTTTCGCCCTTAATAGCTCAATGGTTGTGCTAGAAGCAATAACACATAGAAACTCACTTAGCCTAGAAATGCCAAGGTTATCTGTAGCATGTTTACCATATAATATATCGTAACTGTTCCTAAAAAGTCAGTTTATTTGAGTTTAAATGAAAGATTCCAAAGGGGTCTGTGGTTAAAATATCAATTATTTTGCAGAGCCTAAATTCAGCAGACTGTCCTTCCAAATCGGCCCCAAGAAACTATTGCATGTCACTGTCACATTACATTATTACCTTTGTCTGATAAACACCAGTAATCCTGGTAGCACCAGGTAGGCTATAGGAATGAATTGTCAAGCTTTGATCACATATTGCAAACTAAATGTACACTTCATCCTATGAAACTATACTGCCTATGTTGAATGAATGGACTTGTACGACTGAGTGGAATCAGCTTCAAATTAAATAGCTGCTCATAGGCAATAAATAACATCTGTTTGTCAGTGTGGTAAAACAATCTGTCGTGAATGTCAATCTTCAAAACGTCTACACTGTAGGTCGTATCGTCGTCACTATAAGGTCATTTTTCAGCGTCAAAACAACACATTGCCTATGACATCTACACTTGTTTACGTCTTCCCGAAAAGCCCATACGTCATTTTCGGTTGGCTATTCACAGCCCAGTTTTAGTCGAATGTATGCATGCATAGCACATAATAAACCTTATTATCTAAAGTCCAAATTCCTTACCCGTCAGATCCAGATTCTGCGTGCTTTTTGAACGACTGGAGCCTCTCATCATCCCTATTTAGTTCTGGTGTAGCCTACGTTGCGTAGAGGTTGGTTGTGGTGTGTGTGCGTCTGATGTGAGAGGGGCATTCACACGGAAGAAACGTGCCGCAGCCAGTTGAGGTCTAGAGCTGTGCGATACTGTGATGCATGTAGTCTATGCATGCACACACCCACTTCTGCTGGATTGCTTCAGAGTGATTGGGATTCCTCTGTAAGAGGCTCCGGCTGAGTTACTATCCAGCTTCTCAAAATGAACATATTTGAACACATATGATATTTGTCTTATTGTTCACACTGTGTTTCAGCTTGGGCCAGGAAATCAAATTATATCACAAGACAGTCAGGTAGGAGTTTAGGACAGGTGACTGATTTTGTGTAGCCTACTGAATAATGTGTAAAATGTCCTTAGCCTGCTGCATTGAATGAGTTACAGGCTATATATAGACTGAGATGTAGGCCAAGGTCTTCCAGTGAGTCTAAGAACTCATTTATTTAAGTTTCCTCTGGGAGATTGTGTTTACCATAGATGGGATCTGAATGAACACATTTTCAGTGCAATACACCTGAAAGTTAAGCTGCTGTAGCCTAATCTGAATTTTACGATGACATAGCCTATTGATTTAGTAACGACACTAAATTAGCTATATGGGTTAAGTGGACACACACGCACACACACACCTAACATTGTGACCCAGCAGCCCAGCAGAGATAACAGTGCAGCACGTGACCCGCCTTTGTGGACTGAAGATCGAGAGAGAGATAATTGCAGGGTGCTGTATGTGAGCACAAGATCTAAGGGTAGATAAATGAGGGGGTCATCATAATGGTGAGAGGGAAAGACACATATGGTAAAAGGCTGATAGGAAGAGATAGAGCAAGTTAGAGAGAGTGATATAAGGGCCACTGTGCACAATGATGGGGTGGCAGGGTAGCCTAGTGGTTAGAGCATTGGACTAGTAACCGGAAGGTTGCAAGTTCAAATCCCGTGCTGACAAGGTACACCACAAATCTGTTGTTCTATCCCTGAACAGGCAGGTAACCCACTGTTCCTAGGCCGTCATTGAAAATAAGAATTTGTTCTTTAACTGACTTGCCTAGTTAAATAAAGGTTTAAAAAATTTCTTGACTCCTCACCACGTCTCCATAAGACCATAGCGATTAGCATCCCTTCGTTCCACCTTTTCACCTTTCACTTCATTCTACATATCCCCCTCCCACACTCTAGCCTCTGGCAGCATTCTGTGTCCAGGGCTGGCTAAACAGGCTGTGTCCAGACCAGTCACTGCTGGAGGCACAATAAATACCACCCATACCCAGTGGCGACCCATCATTCAGGGCAGGTGGGGCACAGTTACATTAGAAGTGCCCATCCAAGAAGGCTCAAGGTCATTGGCCACAGATACAATGACGTCAAATCACGTTATATCTACAGTAGATTTGATAAGACTGATCATGTCAACATCATACTTACAAAATCTTAGCAAGCAGTCATCCTCATGAATCAAGTTGACAATCTACTGGCAAATCCTTTTTAATCCTTGTCATAGTAAGAGAAATAATGAAGATAAATTATAGATAAAATGTATCAGTGCTCATTGGCCACTGGACATAAACATTACACAACAAGTTGAAATTCGCAAATTCAACAATAACTGGTTTGGAAGGAATCAGTGGCTACCTGCAAGCATTGCAAAGCAATCATTAGCCTGCTATTCAGTGGAGTGGCTGTGTGGTCCCAAGTCTAAGATTAACGGTCTCTTTTCCTAGTTTTAAATTATAAACATTCAACATTGGCCATGCTGTTAATGAAGCAAAACAACTGTTAACTTGGAACTGCAAAATCTGATATTAGTGAGTTCCAGAAAACGGTGAACTCGGGGAAAAACGAGCTACGACTGGGAAAATAGGTTTTGAACTTTCCTCTAACTCGGAATTGTAAATTGGGAACTCTGACCTCTTTCTAGAGCTATGACCTGAAGATCACTGACGTCATCGTGCTTGAAAGCACCATAAATCCAGAGAATGCCAGACTTTGATGACAAAGTTGATGACAAAATTTGCCCATGAAGGACCGCCACGCCTCCTTCTTATTCAAGTGAGCACGGCTCAACAAGTTGAGTCCAACAGTGTATTGTATGCTGCTGCGTAAATTATGTAATATTCCAGGGAGATACCTATACTTTAGCTAAGAAAGTAATACTAAGTGTATGTTGTGTAATAAACTGTTAGTAGCCAATGTGCTACACCCTATTAAACTGGTCTATTTTCACCTCTAAATTTCGCCTCCTGTTCTAACTTGGTGGTGCACATGTAGCCTATAACCTGTTTTTGAGAAATGTAATCATTGAATATTGTAAGATCTTTCATTGTCTCGTTTGTCACTGTTTGTCGCCGTTATAGTGCAATTTACGTATTGTTTAGTGTTGTATAGTGGCTTTGCTGGCATGCCTCCCACTTTTTTTTGCCCCACCAAGATTTACATGCTAAAATCGCTACTGCCCATTCCAGCCTCCTGCTCTAATCATGCATCTGCTGCCATGACTGTAGTGAGCAAGCTAGTGGCTGTGGAGGAGCTGCTTTGAAGTGAAATCATAACCAACAAATGCTTTATAACAGAGTTATAAAGTTTAACAGGCTAAGTTCTTCATGCCAGTCACCATCTTCTACCCTAGACTGTTTTCATAATCCATTGTGACATGGTAAATGTGCATTTTTATTACGAAGTACATTCTTGTCACACATGAAGAAAAAATGCAATATGTTCTGTTTTATTACTATGTATTTTACTTCCATCCAACAAAATGTAAAGGATAAAACACAGACTGTTGAATGGCTAAATGAAGTAGCATACTATCTGTGAACTGTCACTCGAACATTCCTTTTCTGCCCTAATTCCTCTGGTGTAGAAAGTTAGATCTGAGAATGTCAGTGAAAATATCCATGAGAAGCAAACAACAGCTGTGAGGTCATGATCTGTTTGAGCCAAATATAAGCATGGCCGATATCCCATATTAACAACAGCACAGGCAAACACAACTACACCGAACAAAAATATAAACGCAACATGTTTCATTAGGTGAATTAAAAGTTCCCCAAAATTTTCAATAAACACAAAAAGCTTATTTCTCACAATTATTTTGCACAAATTTGTTTACAACCCGGTTCATTTTTCTTTGCCAAGATAACCCATCCACTTGACAGGTGTGGCATATAAATAATCTGTTCAAACAGCATGATCATTACACAAGTGCCCCTTGAGCTGGGGACAATAAAAGGCCACTCTAAAATGTACAGTTTTGTCACACAACACAATGCCATAGATGCCTGAAGTTTTGAGGGAGCGTGCAATTGGCATGCTGACTGCAGGAATGTCCACCAGTGCTGTTGCCAGAGAATTTAATGTTCATATCTCTACCATAAGCCACCTCCAATGTCATTTTAGTGAATTTGGCAGTACATCTAACCGGCCTCACAACCACAGACCACGTGTATGGCGCCGTTTGGGCGAGCGGTTTGCTGATGTCAACGTTGTGAAAAGATTGCCCCATGGTGGTGGGGTTATGGTATGTGCAGGCAGGCATAAGCTAATGGAATTTAATCAATGGCAATTTGAAAGCACAGCGATACTGTGACGAGATCATGAGGCCCATTGTAAGGCCCATTTTTCTTAAGGCATCTGTGACCAAGAGATACGATGGCTTGCGAAAGTATTCCCCCCTTGACATTTTTCCTATTTTGTTGTCTTACAACCTGGAAATAAAATTGCTTTTTTGGGGGGTTGTATCATTTGATTTACACAACATGCCCACCACTTTGAAGATGCTAAATGTTTTGTATTGTGAAACAAACAAGAAATATGACAAAAAAACTGAAAACTGGAGCGTGCATAACTATTCACCTCCCAAAGTCAATACTTTGTAGAGCTGCCTTTTGCAAAAATTACAGCTGCAAGTCTCTTGGGGTATGTCTCTATAAGCTTGGCACTTCTAGCCACTGGGATTTTTGCCCATTCTTCAAGGCAAAACTGCTCCAGCTCCTTCAAGTTGGATGGGTTCCGCTGGTGTACAGCAATCTTTAAGTCATACTACAGATTCTCAAGTGGATTGAGGTCTGGGATTTGACTAGGCCATTCCAAGACATTTAAATGTTTCCCCTTAAACCACTCAAGTGTTGCTTTAGCAGTATGCTTAGGGTCATTGTCCTGCTGGAAGGTGAATCTTCATCCCAGTATCAAATCTCTGGAAGACTGAAACAGGTTTCCCTCAAGAATTTCCCTGTATTTAGCGCCATCCTTCAATTCTGACCAATTCCCCAGTCCCTGCCAATGGAAAAACATCCCCACAGTGAAGCATGGTGGTGGCAGCATCATGCTGTAGGGATGCCATACATAGCATTTTCCTTGATGGCCAAAAAGCTCAATTTTAGTCTCATCTGACCAGAGTACCTTCTTCCATATGTTTGGGGAGTCTCCCACATGCCTTTTGGCAAACTCCAAACGTGTTTGCTTATTTTTTCTTTATCAATGGCTTTTTTTCTGGCCACTCTTCTGTAAATCCCAGCTTTGTGGAGTGTACAGCTTAAAGCTGTCCTATGGACAGATACTCCAATCTACGCTGTGGAGCTTTGCTGCTCCTTCAGGGTTATCGTCGGTCTCTTTGTTGCCTCTCTGATTAATACCCTCCTTGTCTGGTCTGTGGGTTTCTGGTGGGCGGCCCTCTCTTGGCAGGTTTGCGGTGGTGCCATATTCTTTCCATTTTTTAATAATGGATTTAATGGTGCTCCGTGGGATGTTCAAAGTTTCTGATATTTTTTATAACCCAACCCTGATCTGTACTACTCCACAACTTTGTCCTTGACCTGTTTGGCGAGCTCTTGGTCTTCATGGTGCCGCTTGCTTGGTGGTGCCCCTCGCTTACTGGTGTTGCAGACTCTGTGGCCTTTCAGATCAGGTGTATATATACTGAGATCATGTGAAACTTAGATTGCACACAGGTGGATTTTGTTTAACTAATTATGTGACTTATGAAGGTAATTGGTTGCACCAGATCTTATTTAGGGGCTTCGTAGCAAAGGGGGTGAATACATATGTACGCACCCCTTTTCTGGGGGGGGTATAATATTTTTTTACATTTCACTTCACCAAATTGGGCTATTTTGTGTACAGTATGTCCATTACATGAAATCAAAATAAACATATATTTAAATAACAGGTTGTAATGCAACAGAATAGGAAAAACACCAAGGGGGATGAATACTTTTGCCAGGCACTGTACATATCTGTATTCCCAGTCATGTGAAATCCATAGATTAGGGCCTAATGTATTTATTTAAATTGATTTATTTCCTTATATGAACTGTAACTCAGTAAAATCTTTGAAACTGTTGCATATTGTATTTATATTTTTGTTCAGTATAACTTCTTCTTCCCATCCCCCAAATACCAGAGGGCAGCAACCATGTGTGCTGGAAGTAGGGGAAAGGTGATTCATTTTGGTATGTTCTAAACATATGAGGATGACCTTCCAGAGAAGAACTCTGAGGGTCAAACAGCTGGGTTCCAAATAACAGCTCCACTGCTTCTATTTATACAGTTGCTAGTGAAAGTCTACATACCCCTTGCAGTCTTCACATGTTGCTGCCTTAAAATGAAATCTATAAAAAGAATACATTCCATTTTTTCCGTACCGATCTACACAACCTTCTCCACAATTCCCGGAGTGATAGAAAAATTATAGAACATTTTCCAAATGAATGAAAAACGAAGATGTATTGATTGTGTATGTCTTCCCACCCAGAGTTAATACTTGGTGGAAGCACCTTTGGCAGCCATTACAGCTGTAAATCATTTTGAATAAGATTCTACCAACTTTGCACAACTCTTAGGGCAACATGTATCCATTGTGTTTGTCAAAATTGCTCAAGCTCATAAAAAATTAGTTTGGGAATCATTGATGGGCAGCAATATTCAGAATAAAAAAAAAAGATTAAAGGAGCAAAGCCCAGATAAAAAGTTATTCTGAATACCTAACCCTGGGATAGAGTTTTATTTTTAAGTGGGACAATTACACAAATTGTAATGCCAAAGACACAATAGAATGGCTTTCCAATAGGTGTTGAGGTTTTATTAATGGTCCTGACTTACACTACATACACCAAAAGTATGTGAACACCTGCCCATCGAACATCTCATTCCAAAATCATGGGCATTAATATGGAGTTGGTCACCCATTTTCTGCTATAACAGCCTCCACTCTTCTGGGAAGGCTTTCCACTAGATGTTGGAACTTTGCTGCGGGGCCTTGCTTCCATTCAGCCACAAGAGCATTGGAGAGGTTGGGCACTGATGTTGGGCGATTAGACATGGCATGCAGTCGGCATTCCAATTCATCTCAAAGGTGTTCGATGGGGTTGAGGTCAGGACTCTGTGCAAGCCAGTCAAGTTCTTCCAAGGATCTTGACAAACTATTTCTGTATGGACCTCGCTTTGTGCACGGTGGAATTGTCATGCTGAAACAGGAAAGGGCGTTCCCCAAACTATTGCCACAAAGTTGGAAGCACAGAATTGTCTAATGTCATTGTATGCTGTTGCGTTAAGATTTCCCTTCACTGGAACTAAGGGGCCAAGCCCAAAAAACAGCCCCATTAATCCTTCTCCACCAAACATTACAGTTGGCACTATGCATTGGGGCAGGTAGCGTTCTCCTCGTATCTGCCAAACCAAGATTTGTCCACCAAACTGCCAGATGGTGAAACATGATTCATCACTCCAGAGAACGCGTTTCCACTGCTCCAGAGTCCAATTGTTGCGAGCTATACACCACTCCAACCGACGCTTGGCATTGCGCATGGGGATCTTAGGCGATGAACAGTTATTGTGCTGACGTTGTTTCCAGAGGCAGTTTGGAACTTGGTAGTGAGGGTTGCAACCGAGGACAGAGGATTTTTACCCACTTCAGCACTCTATGGTCCCGTTTTGTGAGCTTGTGTGGCCTACCACTTCGTGGCTAAGCCGTTATTGCTACTAGATGTTTCCACTTCACAATAACAGCACTTACAGTAGACTGGGCTATGTTGAAAGTCACTGAGCGCTTCAGTAAGGTCATTCTACTTTTGCCTATGGAGATGGAATGGATGTGTGCTCGATTTATATACCTGTCAGTAACCGGTGTGGCTGAAATAGCCGAATCCACTATTTTGAAGGTGTGTCCACATACTTTTGTACATATAGTGTAAATCTGCTTGAAAATCAGAGACAATGTTTGAATATTGCTGTCCATTAATGACTCCCAACCAAATTTACTGAGCTTGAGCAATTTTTACAATGGATATGCAGGTAACTTCCAAAATAAATGAATCACCAACATAAAGCATCTTAATAGAGCATTGGGCCATCACAAGCCGCCAGAACAGCTTCAATGCGTCTTAGTATCTGGAACTCTATTAGAGGGATGTGACACCATTCTTCAACAATAAATAATGATAATATATTTTTGACTTAATGTAATATCTTATGTTGTTCTTGTCTATAACTGTTCTGTACTTTGCCATGTACTTGTATGTTTTATGTGGATCCCAGGAAGAGTAGCTGCTGCATGTGCAGAAGCTAATGGGATCCTAATAAACTAAACTCTAAGGTGAGAACATGTCCAGTATATTACCTACCTCCTCTCTCAGGTGAGACCATGGCCAGTATATTACCTACCTCCTCTCTCAGGTGAGACCATGGCCAGTATATTACCTACCTCCTCTCTCAGGTGAGACCATGTCCAGTATATTACCTACCTCCTCTCTCTCAGGTGAGACCATGGCCAGTATATTACCTATCTCCTCTCTCTCAGGTGAGACCATGGACAGTATATTACCTACCTCCTCTCTCTCAGGTGAGACCATGGCCAGTATATTACCTATCTCCTCTCTCAGGTGAGACCATGGACAGTATATTACCTATCTCCTCTCTCTCAGGTGAGACCATGGCCAGTATATTACCTACCTCCTCTCTCAGGTGAGACCATGGCCAGTATATTACCTATCTCCTCTCTCTCAGGTGAGACCATGGCCAGTATATTACCTATCTCCTCTCTCTCAGGTGAGACCATGGACAGTATATTACCTACCTCCTCTCTCAGGTGAGACCATGGACAGTATATTACCTACCTCCTCTCTCTCAGGTGAGACCATGGACAGTATATTACCTACCTCCTCTCTCTCACCTGAGACCATGGCCAGTATATTACCTACCTCCTCCCTCTCAGGTGAGACCATGGACAGTATATTACCTACCTCCTCTCTCTCAGGTGAGACCATGCCCAGTATTGTTACCAACCATCAATTCATTGATGGTGAAGTGATGGTTAAATTCATAAATGATGGGTAAGTTCTCACTATAATTCTCTCATACTCCATCAAAATTATATGATCAAATCAACATCAATGTTTATTTGGCATATGGACAGGATACAGTGGGGTGTATACTGGAATATATCATTGCATTGTACCGTGCACTTTTAAAGTAACAATTTGTTTTATGTTTTACCACACAGAGCCAACAAGCCGCACAGACTCTCTCATCCCTCCTGTCCCACTACCAACCAAGCAAGAGTTTCTCCAGGAACATCAGTGCAAAGGTTTGGTAGGAAACTTTTATTCATACAGAATGGCAGACATTATGCTTGTTACAAGTATTTGACTCTTTCCTGATTAAACTTCAACAATTAGTATACAATTACATTGAGTTACAATCAATGAAAACTTGGTTTGGAAAGGCCATTGATACTAATAGGTGATTTCAATACATTTCAGTGATATTATTCTTTAATTGGTTGAATGAATGTTGAAGAAACATGGGCAACTGCAGAGTTTATAAAAGAGAGAGACAAATAAGCAGTGGCGACCCGTCATTCAGCCTGTTTTGCATGATATCCTGGCATTAATTTGTGTCACATATCAGTTCCTAAACAATGTAAATAAAACATGTATTGAGTTAATAGTGTTGCATACCAATCTGGTCTCTTTTTTGCTTTCTTGTTAAAGGCAGCTCCAAAATGCAGGTGTTTCAGCCCAGCTCAGTGCTTTCTGTGGTGGAGGGACAGCCAGCGGAAAATACAGAGCATAGGGGTTAGTAATCGTCTCTAGTTGCGCCGTGATTGGCTCAGTGTTGGGGACACTATGTCACCGCAAAATCTACAGGGGATCTAGAAATTTCATACCCGCTTGGGTGCTGCCATAGATTTACATTATAAATGCCCATTGAAGAAGGCTCAAGGTCATTGGCCACATATAAAATTATGTTTAATCACGTTATATCTACAGTAGCTTTGATTGGACTGATCATGTCAACGTCATACTTTAAAAATCTTAGCTAGCAAGCTAGACAACCAGTCATCATCATGAATCACGTCGACAATCTACTGGCAAATCCTTTTCAATCCTTGTCATATGAAGAGAAATTATAGATAAAACGTATCGGTTCTCATCGGCCATTGGACATAAACATTACACAACAAGTTAGAAATTGCAAATTCAACAATGAGTGGTTTGGAAGGATTCAGTGGCTACCTGCAAGCGTTGCAAAGTAATCACTATTTTTCATCACCTGTCTGCTATTCGGTGGAGAGGGTGTGTGGTCCAAGTCTGTGCTTAAGGGTCTCTTTTCGAAGCTTAAAAGGATAAACATTCCCACGCAACACCATGGGCCAGAATATATTGGCCATGCTGTCAATGGAAACAACTGGAAACTCGGAACTGGGAAATTTCAGACTTCAGTGAGTTCAAGACAACTGGACACTCGGGAAAAAACATCCTCCGACTGGTAAAATAAGATTTGAACGGTCACCCAACTTGGAATTCCAAGTCGGGAACTCGGGCCTTTTTCTGGAGCTCCGACTTGAAGGTCACTGACATCATGATCCAACCTAGTTTTTTTTCTGAGTATCCAGTTGTCTTGAACGCACCATAAATCCGGTGAATGCCAGACTTTCATGACAAAGTTTCATGACAAACTTTGCCCACAAGCAGAATCACTGCGTCACCTTCCTGTTCAAGTGAGCACAACACAACATCGGTTCCACGAGTCCAAAAATGTCCTGTATGCTGCTGCATAAATTATGTAATATGCCAGGGAGATATTTATACTGTAGCTAAGAAAGTAATACTAAGTGTATGTTGTGTAGTAAGCTGTTAGTAGCCCATGTGCCTCACCCTAATAATTTGGTCCCTTTCTCCCTCATAACTTAGCCTACTGTTCTAACTTGATGGTGCACATGTAGCCTATAGCCTGTTTTAGAGCAATGTCATCAACGAATATTGTAAGAGCTTTCATTGTCTTCTCATATGCCCCCTTGATTTACCTTATTGTTCTGACTTGGTCTACAGGGAGAATACTGTAAGAACGGCCCATGTTCTGAATTCTGTCGCTGTACATTTCAAAAGTGCTGAACAAATAGCTATATTGACTACATCCGTCTTATCTTGCTCATTAATGTCTTAATCAAAATTACGGATTGCCTCTTATCCGCTCATCGTTCACTTATGCCATAGTTTGTACATCTCAATTGTCTGTAGCAACCATATTTGTTTAAGCAAGTCAGCCATATCAGCTATTTTTTCTTAAAAGACAGCAAATGAGGCTGACTTAAATGTTGTGCTGTCATACAAGGCTCTGCTGATAGCCAGGTGGTAAGGATTCACTCCATGGTGCTGAAAAGAAAGCTCTGCTGTTGGGATTGATTTATGTAGGCCCTATCAGTTTGTGGGCACCGTTTGTCATAGTTCTAGTGCAATTAATGTATTGTTTAGAGTTGTGCAGTGGTTTTGCTGGTGTGCATCTATAAAGAATTTGGAGTTCGCACCACCAAGATTTACAGGCTAAAATCACCACTGCAAATAATTGGGAGAAGCTCACAATTATGCACTTTTCAATTGCTCAGAGCGGACGGATGTTGCATTGCATTGCAAGGCATTGATCTTACAAGTCATTATAAACTATCAGCCCAGAATGCTAATTGGCTGACAGCCGTGCTATATGAGACCGTATTCCATTGGTACGACAAAACATTTGTTTTACTGACCTAAGATCAAATTACTTCAGTAACCAGTTTATAATAGCAATAAGGCACCTACGGGGTTTGTGGTATATGGCCAATATACCATGGCTGATGGCTGTATCCAGGCACTCTGCAATGCGTCGTGCATAAGAACAGCCCTTAGCCGTGGTATATTAGCCATATACCACACCCCCTCAGGCCTTATTGCTTAACTATACCACCCTACTGTTAGTGATCCGCCTGCTCTATACCCTGGTGGGTCAAGACTAGTACGCCCCACATGTGGTTGCATGCAGTACAACTGAACTGTAGGCTACTCCAGTGGTTATAGGCCTGCATCCAGGGACGGATTAATGTAGAGGCTTATCAGGGCTGAAGCCACTGAGCCCAGGGTCTTGGGGGGCCAAAGAGGCATAAAAATAAAATTAAAATAAGGAAATATATACAGTATATACTATATATGCAATATATATTATATACAGTGGCTTGCAAAAGTATTCACCCCGCTTGGCATTTGTCCTATTTTGTTGCCTTACAACCTGGAATTAAAATAGATTTTTGGGGGGGTTTGTATCATTTGATTTACACAACATGCTTTGAAGATGCTAAATATTTTTTATTGTGTAACAAACAAGAAATTAGACAAAAAAAACAGAAAACTTGAGTGTGCATAACTATTCACCCCCCAAAGTCAATACTTTGTATAGCCACCTTTTGCAAAAATTACAGCTGCAAGTCTCTTGGGGTATGTCTCTATAAACTTGGCACATCTAGCCACTGGGATTTCTTCATTCTTCAAGGCAAAACTGTTCCAGCTCCTTCAAGTTGGATGGGTTCCGCTGGTGTACAGCAATCTTTAAGTCATACCACAGATACTCAATTGGATTGAGGTCTGGGCTTTGACTAGGCCATTCCAAGACATTTAAATGTTTCCCCTTAAACCACTTGAGCGTTGCTTTAGCAGTATGCTTAGGGCCATTGTCCTGCTGGAAGGTGAACCTCCGTCCCAGTCTCAAATCTCTGGAAGACTGAAACAGGTTTCCCACAAGAATTTAACCGGTATTTAGCACCATCCATCATTCTTTCAATTCTGACCGGTTTCCGAGTTCCTGCCAATGGAAAACATCCCCACAGCATGATGCTGCCACCGCCATGCTTTACTGTGGGGTTGGGGTTCTCGGGGTGATGAGAGGTGTTGGGTTTGCGCCATACGTAGCATTTTCCTTGATGGCCAAAAAGCTCAATTTTAGTCTCATCTGACCAGAGTACCTTCTTCCATATGTTTGGGGAGTCTCCCATATGCCTTTTGGCGAACACCAAATGTGTTTGCTTATTTTTGTCTTTAAGAAATGGCTTTTTTCTGGCCACTCTTCTGTAAAGCTCAGCTCTGTGGAGTGTACGGCTTAAAGTGGACAGATACTCCAATCTCCTCTGTGGAGCTTTGCAGCTCCTTCAGGGGTATCTTTGGTCTCTTTGTTGCCTCTGATTAATGCCCTCCTTGCCTGGTCCGTGAGTTTTGGTGGGCGGCCCTCTCTTGGCAGGTTTGTTGTGGTGCCATATTCTTTCCATTTGTTAATAATGGATTTAATGGTGCTCTGTGGGATGTTCAAAGTTTCTGATATTTTTTATAACCCAACCCTGATCTGTACTTCTCCACAACTTTGTCCCTGACCTGTTTGGAGAGCTCCCTGGTCTTCAGAGTGCCACTTACTTGGTGGTGCCCCTTGCTTAGTGGTGTTGCAGACTCTTTAGCCTTTCAGATCAGGTGTATATACTGAGAACATGTGCCAGATCATGTAACATTTAGATTGCACACAGGTGGACTTTATTTAACTAATTATGTAACTTATGAAGGTAACTGGTTGCACCAGATCTCATTTAGGGGCTTCATAGCAAAGGGGGTGAATACATATGCATGCACCACTTTTCTGTTTTTTATTTTTTAGAATTTTTTTTAAACAAGTTTTTTTTTAAAATTTCACTTCACCAATTTGGACTATTTTGTGTATATCCGTTACATATATTCCAAATAAATCTATTTAAATTACAGGTTGTAATGCAACAAAATAGGAACAACACCAAGGGGGATGAATACTTTTGCAAGGCACTGTATGTAGTATATATTTATTTTTATTTTTACTGCAACTGCCAACCAAAAATGTCCATACATTTTGACATGCAAAGTAGTTTTTGGGCGAACTGTTGCGGTAAACTTGCGGCAACTTGTGAAATTCTAGCCGACAATTCTGGGAAAATCAGTATAAATATGCAAATTAGATCCGGTTTTTGGTTACTGTGTGTTAACAACATTGAAATGTATCTACAGTCGTGGCCAAAAGTTTTGAGAATGACACAAATATTAATTTCCACAAAGTCTGCTGCCTCAGTTTGTATGATGGCAATTTGCATATACTCCAGAATGTTATGAAGTGTGATCAGATGATCGGGGGGTCAAAGGCTTTTATTGACAATTACATGAAGTTGATGCAAAGAGTCAATATTTGCAATATTTGCAGTGTTTTCAAGACCAAATTCGCCCTGGAATGCTGTCAATTATCTTCTGGGACACATCCTGACTGATGGCAACCCATTCTTGCATAATCAATGCTTGGAATGTGTCAGAATTTGTGGGGTTTTGTTTGTAATTATACTTCAGTATTCTATAGTAACATCTGACAAAAATATCTAAAGACACTGAAACAGAAAATTATTATTTGTGTCATTCTCAAAACTTTTGGTCACGACTGTACTATGAAGGGGAAGGGGAAAGGGGATACCTAGTCAGTTGCACAACTGAAAGCATTCAACAGAAATGTGTCTTCCGCATTTAACCCAGAATCAGAGACACTCATGGTTCATCCATCCATTGATATATTCATTCACAGGAACACTTCTCACACGACACACAAGAGCAGATCCTTATCCACTATTGTTCAGTGGAAAAAAGACATGCTCGCAACAGTCTTACTGCGGGGGATTATGTTCCTGGCAGCTCATACACTGTGGTCTGTGAGAAAATGTACAGTACTGTGCAAATGTTTTAGGCAGGTGTGAAAAAATGCTGTAATGTAAAAATGCTTTCAAAAAATAGACATGTTAATAGATTATATTTATCAATTAACAAAATGCAAAGTGTGTGAACAAAATAAAAATCTACATCAAAACAATATTTGTTGTGACCACCATTTGCCTTGAAAACAGCATCAATTCTTATAGGTAACAAACCAGAGCCATACAGGATGTTATTCATCCTGTGTGGCTATGCAGGAACCTTGATAGCACACAGGGCTTCGGGGTGGAAGGTTGAGGGTTTGCAAACCCTAGTGGCCCGTGGGTCAGCTGCTTGTTCACCTTCACCTTCATCTGAGGCCCCGCACCAAACACTGAACCACAAATATAGAAAATGTGCTATGTCCAAACACAGCAGAACAATTTTTTGACAGGGGGTGCAGGATTTTTTTTGTTGTTGCCTGTTTTAGATGTGTATGATTATAATTTCCGACAATTTGGTAGGCTATTTGTTAGTTAACTTGTCTATATTTATAGACACATGTAGCTTCTCTTCTGTTAATATATGATGCCCTAGAAGACTAAATAAACACTTGCTCAACATAATAATGTAATAGATAGATAGAATGAATTAATGCTTCAATCTAGTTGACATCTGTAAAGTTTTTTCTGTCATCTTTCGCGAAGGAAAGACATTTAGGGACTGGGGAGAAAAGACAATAAAGCAAAAAAGAAACACAGATTTTCTGTGCAAAATCTCCAAATGTCATCAATTTAACCGGTTGGAAGGAAAAATAAAGCTGTGAAAACAACCCAACATGTTTCTGATAAGATTTCAGATCGGCTTTGATGCATATTTTACGTGGTTGAACTTCAATCAGCTTTTATTATGCTTTTATGAAGAAGATGGCACCTCTGCAGATGGTATCTAATTGCGTTCTCACAAGATGCAGAAATACATAAAACATATTTCTCCACTCCTGTTCCCAAATCAAAATGTTGCCTAACATTTTACTGCAAGAAATGCTTAATTCTGCAAGAGTTATTATTAAGGCTATATGAGAGGTTATAGACCTACATACAGTGTCTTACGGATTGCGGATTGCCTCTTATCAGCTTGTCATCCCCTTATGCTATAGTTTGTAAATCTCAAATGTCAGTAGAATCCACATTTGTTTAAGCAAGTCAGACATATCAGCTATGTTTTTTAAGGCAGTAAATGAGGCTGAATGAACTGTTTCGTTGCCAGACAAGGCTCCGCTGTTAGCCAGGTGTAACAGTGGTAAGGTGTTGGGACTGCTATTGGGACTCTGCTGTTGGGACAGCTTTATGTAGGCCCTAACAGTTGGTGGGCACCGTTTGTCACTGTTATAGTGCAATTCATGTATTGTTTAGTGTTGTGTTTGTTGTGTTGTGTTGTGGCTTTGCTGGCATGCATCCAGCATTTTTGTGTTTGTTTGCCCCACCAAGATGTACATGCTAAAATCGCCACTGCCACTGCTATAGAAGGTTGTAGCTTAGCCTCGGAAGGTCAAAGAAATGATAATGAAATGATATCCCTATATGCATCGGAGTCACGTCTTTCCCGACTATTTTAAAGCTTGTTTCTAGCATAAAGCATAGTGGACCAAAGCACTGTTAATGATCACTTTATATAATCTGATCCGTTTAATTTTCTTCAAAATCTTAACCTAACAAGGGGTAGGCCTGTGCTTTTTGTAATTTTCTTTCATAAAAGTAGGCCGATAGCATAACTTCTCATATACAGTTGACGTCGGGAAGTTTACATGCACTTGGAATCATTAAAACTCGTTTTTCAACCACTCCACAAATTTCTTGTTAACAAACTATAGTTTTGGCAAGTGTGAGAGCAAATTTGCAAGATTATGTTATAATAATTTTATTGCATCAAATGGTTGTTTATGCAACAGATTAGAGTATTTTCTTAACTATTGTGTGTGTTCTACTGAGGATGGGCCTCTGGGAGATAACACTGACAGGAGATTTACGATGTCTTTTGGGTGATAAAACCTAAAGAGCATGAGTTAATGTTTCTGTTCTACACCTTAGCAGGGAGAGATGGTTCCACTTTGGAGTTGGAGGGCCAGACACTGGTCTCAAATCAAATCAAATCAATCAAATCAAATTTTATTTGTCACATACACATGGTTAGCAGATGTTAATGCGAGTGTAGCGAAATGCTTGTGCTTCTAGTTCCGACAATGCAGTAATAACGAACAAGTAATCTAACTAACAATTCCAAAAAAAACTACTGTCTTATACACAGTGTAAGGGGATAAAGAATATGTACATAAGGATATATGAATGAGTGATGGTACAGAGCAGCATAGGCAAGATACAGTAGATGATATCGAGTACAGTATATACATATGAGATGAGTATGTAAACCAAGTGGCATAGTTAAAGTGGCTAGTGATACATGTATTACATAAGGATGCAGTCGATGATATAGAGTACAGTATCTACGTATGCATATGAGATGAATAATGTAGGGTAAGTAACATTATATAAGGTAGCATTGTTTAAAGTGGCTAGTGATATATTTACATCATTTCCCATCAATTCCCATTATTAAAGTGGCTGGAGTAGAGTCAGTGTCATTGACAGTGTGTTGGCAGTAGCCACTCAATGTTAGTGGTGGCTGTTTAACAGTCTGATGGCCTTGAGATAGAAGCTGTTTTTCAGTCTCTCGGTCCCAGCTTTGATGCACCTGTACTGACCTCGCCTTCTGGATGACAGCGGGGTGAACAGGCAGTGGCTCGGGTGGTTGATGTCCTTGATGATCTTTATGGCCTTCCTGTAGCATCGGGTGGTGTAGGTGTCCTGGAGGGCAGGTAGTTTGCCCCCGGTGATGCGTTGTGCAGACCTCACTACCCTCTGGAGAGCCTTACGGTTGAGGGCGGTGCAGTTGCCATACCAGGCGGTGATACAGCCCGCCAGGATGCTCTCGATTGTGCATCTGTAGAAGTTTGTGAGTGCTTTTGGTGACAAGCCGAATTTCTTCAGCCTCCTGAGGTTGAAGAGGCGCTGCTGCGCCTTCCTCACGATGCTGTCTGTGTGAGTGGACCAATTCAGTTTGTCTGTGATGTGTATGCCGAGGAACTTAAAACTTGCTACCCTCTCCACTACTGTTCCATCGATGTGGATGGGGGGGTGTTCCCTCTGCTGTTTCCTGAAGTCCACAATCATCTCCTTAGTTTTGTTGACGTTGAGTGTGAGGTTATTTTCCTGACACCACACTCCGAGGGCCCTCACCTCCTCCCTGTAGGCCGTCTCGTCGTTTTTGGTAATCAAGCCTACCACTGTTGTGTCGTCCGCAAACTTGATGATTGAGTTGGAGGCGTGCATGGCCACGCAGTCGTGGGTGAACAGGGAGTACAGGAGAGGGCTCAGAACGCACCCTTGTGGGGCCCCAGTGTTAAGGATCAGCGGGGGGAGGAGATGTTGTTGCCTACCCTCACCACCTGGGGGCGGCCCGTCAGGAAGTCCAGAACCCAGTTGCACAGGGCGGGGTCGAGACCCAGGCTCTCGAGCTTGATGACGATCTTGGAGGGTACTATGGTGTTGAATGCCGAGCTGTAGTCGATGAACAGCATTCTCACATAGGTATTCCTCTTGTCCAGATGGGTTAGGGCAGTGTGCAGTGTGGTTGAGATTGCATCGTCTGTGGACCTATTTGGGCGGTAAGCAAATTGGAGTGGGTCTAGGGTGTCAGGTAGGGTGGAGGTGATATGGTCCTTGACTAGTCTCTCAAAGCACTTCATGATGACGGATGTGAGTGCTACGGGGCGGTAGTCGTTTAGCTCAGTTACCTTAGCTTTCTTGGGAACAGGAACAATGGTGGCCCTCTTGAAGCATGTGGGAACAGCAGACTGGTATAGGGATTGATTGAATATGTCCGTAAACACACCGGCCAGCTGGTCTGCGCATGCTCTGAGGGCGCGGCTGGGGATGCCGTCTGGGCCTGCAGCCTTGCGAGGGTTAACACGTTTAAATGTCTTACTCACTTCGGCTGCAGTGAAGGAGAGACCGCATGTTTTCGTTGCAGGCCGTGTCAGTGGCACTGTATTGTCCTCAAAGCGGGCAAAAAAGTTATTTAGTCTGACTGGGAGCAAGACATCCTGGTCCGTGACTGGGCTGGGTTTCTTCCTGTAGTCCGTGATTGACTGTAGACCCTGCCACATGCCTCTTGTGTCTGAGCCGTTGAATTGAGATTCTACTTTGTCTCTGTACTGGCGCTTAGCTTGTTTGATAGCCTTGCGGAGGGAATAGCTGCACTGTTTGTATTCAGTCATGTTACCAGACACCTTGGTCTATACAATGAATACTGTTGACACAGCAGATAGTGTCTGCAATGTATTATAGGTATCTTTCATACAAATCTTAGCCTTGTGACCCATTCTATATATCTGTTGTTCATCATGTAGGTTGAAAGGGGTGTATCTTGACTGTAAAAGACCTTTGTACTTTTGTCTCAGGGCTCTCAACGAATCATTTGATCGTGAATTGTCGACCAGCCATCACCAGCCATCATTATCGTAGAGCACTCAATCGATTCACTTTAAATGTGTGCGATGTATTGACCTGCTCTCTTATTAATAAGTGATTAAAGATTTAGTTGAAGTATAATTCTGACTTGTGTGATAAGTTTGTCTCTCCTCATTTAATAGTAAAGAAATTAACCACCAGACAAGTCGGTTAGGACATCTACTTTGTGCATGACACAAGTCATTTTTCCAACAATTGTTTACAGACAGATTATTTCACTTATAATTCACTGTATCACAATTCCAGTGGGTCAGAAGTTTACATACACTAAGTTGACTGTGCCTTTAAACAGATTGAAAATTTTTAAAAATGGCTTTAGAAGCTTCTGATAGGCTGATTGACATCATTTGAGTCAATTGGATGTGTACCTGTGGATGAATTTCAAGGCCTACCTTCAAATTCAGTGCCTCTTTGCTTGACATTATAGGACAACAGAAAATTCCCCTGTGAAGATGCTGGAGGAAACAGGTACAAAGGTATCTATATCCAGAGTAAAACAAGTCCTATATCAACATATCCTGAAAGGCCACTCAGCAAGGAAAAAGCCACGGCTCCAAAACCGCCATAAAAAAGCCAGACTACGGTTTGATCTGCACATGGGGACAAAGATCGTACTTTTTGGAGAAATGTCCTCTTGTCTGATGAAACAAAAATAGAACTGTTTGGCCATAATGACCATCGTTATGTTTGGAGGAAAAAGGGGGAGTCTTGCAAGCTGAATAACACCATTCCAACCGTGAAGCACACGGGGTGGCAGCATCATGTTGTGGGCGTTTGCTGCAGGAGGGACTGGTGCACTTCACAAAATAGATGGCACCATGAGGGAGGAAAATTAGGTGGATATATTGAAGCAACATTTCAAGACAACAGTCAGGAAGTTAAAGCTTTGTCGCAAATGGATCTTCCAAATGAACAATGATCCCAAGCATACTTCCAAAGTTGTGGCAAAATGGCTTAAGGACAACAAAGTCAAGGTATTGGAGTGGCCATCACAAAGCCCTGACCTCAATCCTATAGAAAATGTGTGGGCCGAACTGAAAAAGCGTGTGTTAGCAAAGAGGCCTACAAACCCGACTTAGTTACACCAGCTCTGTCAGGAGGAAACTTATTGTGGGAAGCTTGTGGAAGGATATCCAAAATGTTTGACCCAAGTTAAACAATTTAAAGGCAATGCTACCAAATACACTCAATTAGTATGTAAACTTCTGACCCACTGGGAATGTGATGAAATAAATAAAAGCTGAAATAAATAATTCTGTCTACTATTATTCTGACATTTCACATTCTTAAAATAAAGTGGTGATCCTAACTGACCTAGACAGGGAATTTTTACTCGGATTAAATGTCAGGAATTGTGAAAAACTGAGTTTAAATATATTTGGCTAAGGTGTATGTAAACTTGCGACTTCAACTGCACCCTCAATTCGAGCCTTTGTCACATCTGCTCCTGCAACGCCCTCTACTGCTCAACCTGTGTCTCCTTGAGCTGCCGCCACTCCCCCAGTACACTCTCCCTCTCCCTCTGTGTGTGTGATTGTGTGGGCGGAGACATGTGTGCTGGAGTCAGAGCAGATCCCCACCAGCTGCAACTTGTTCCATAATCAAGACCTCTACAAATACTCAGCCCTGCCACTTCCACATGGCCTGATCGTAATCTCTGCTCAGCCAGTCAACGGCTCTAGCCGTTTGTTACTATTCAGATCCTGTTGTGCCAGTTTTCCTTGCCTGATGCTGGTTTCCTCTCCGCTACAGTTCTGCCCGTTCTGACTCTGGTCCCTGTTTCCAGTCCGACTTCTCGTCAGTCCTACTACTCTATCCTGGATTCCCCACTCTACTACTCCCTTGGATTCCCCTCCGGACCTGCTTACCCAGTCCCAACCCTTATCACTCCAGGCTCAGCCTTCGCATCTGGTGTCCAGTAACTTGTCCAAGCTTCCCCTGACCTGCACTCCATCTTCCCCCTGTGTTTCAATAAATACCTTGGTTACTTCATCCCAGTCTCCTCATCTGAGTCTTCTCTTGGGTTCCCCTGTTTCACTCCGTGTAACAGTCTTGGTTTTAACTTAACAGCCCTTCACTGGCAAGGAGGTTGGCTATTTAAAGAGTGCATGGTGGGTGGAGGAATTGACTGTTAAATCTATGGATATATTAGCCTAATTTCTTCCATCAAACAGTTAGGCCTAACTCTTCTTCAATAGGAATAAATAGGCTCCAACACAAAGCCCTCTTGATGTTAGTAGAGTCTAATTAAAATGAAGACTTTTGAAATGAATTTTGTCTATTTGAATTTGCCTACTTTCAGCAACATGAGCTGTCCATTTCCGATTGTGCTACTACTGCTCCTTCAAGTTTCAGCACCACAATGTAAATTACTACAATCTAGCTATTTGTGAGGTCAATAACTCTGATAAATAGGCCTACATCATGGGCAAGAAACATATTGTTTAAAAAAAAATCAATTATAGTGGTATTACACTATCAAAGTTGACCTCCGGTCCTCCTTCTCATCTACACGCTCTCTTTCTCAAAATGAACAGTACATAAGCTGTAGGCTAGTCCACCCGTTAAACAGGGCATTTAGACTAGGCCTAATCCCCCAAAATATTGGAAGAAGCCTTTGACTCTCCTCCTGAACTGCCACTGTAGGCCTACACAGCACAGCCATTGGTTAGGCAGCACACAAAAACGTTTAATGAGGTTAGGTTAGAATATCCATTGCATTGTGTCATTCAGCTTAGTTTTATTTACACCATCCCAGCCATTGGCAGTCAGTGCCTTTTAAGATGAGGGAGGACTTTACATTTTTCTAGGAGCATGGGCTTACTTCTATTACAGAATATTGGATGACTGTCATTCATATTCCATTCACCCAGCTCAATGTAACATCGATAGGTTTAGGCTACTACATGATACTCTAATTTTCCCTATACCCATTATGAGGTTGCTTCAAGCTAGCCTATGAATGATAGTTTACAACGTAGGTGCACAGGTTGAGTTAATTTTTAGTAATCAAGGTGACAGTGACACATTCAATACTGCCTTGCACACTCTTACTTATATCTAGCTGATCTAGGGTGTAATCATTAGTCCAACAGTTCATTGCAAACAAGAGTTTCTATTGGACAATTTCCAGGTATGTTAATCCGCATTTCGTTCCGTTTGCTTCCGTTTAAGAAATGTTTTTTTTTTTAACAGAACCTGTGGAATAGATACACCCCTAATCACACACAAACACAGTTCACTTTCATAGCAGTCACATACAAACAGCATGATCACTTTGCTCGCATCTACATGCTCTCCCCCTTTCTCACCTTTGCCCTTCACCTGTGGACTTCAGTGCAAAACACATTAGCTGTCTGTGACCAGGCGAAAAAAAACTTTCCAGGCCAAACCTTCATATCACTTTTTTTATGTGTCACTATTATTATTTTTAGTAAATTCACTGAGGAGGATGGTCCTCCTTGTCCTTCTCTGAGGATCCTCCACTGATCCCAGCAGCTAACTAGAAATATAACTTTGCTCTGTGCTTCTCCGAGCATGCACTTTATAGCCTATAGGCTATGGATAATTTGGCTGAGATCACACTAAATAGCTTATAGGCGCAATTGATATTGCACGCCCAGTGGAGAATCAGAGATGAGGGGTGGCATCGGGCACACATCGATATATAGCTTTAAGAGCAAATCGTTCTATAACAATGAGAAATTTTGACGTTTCATCAATTACATATGACATGACCCTCTCCTGGACTACATTTAAAAAATAGTAAACCCTCCCCTTGACTGAAATTGAAAAACCATGACCGTCCCCCATTTTCCTCCAGGTACCCATTCGGTACTGTACATTTTGATCCATCTCTAAGGCTGCCCTGATCTCACAACCATGGCAGTGACTGCTGTGCTACAGTATCTATCGTGGTTATATTACCCAGAGACTACCCAGGACTGCATGAAGGACCTTATTAAAAACAGTTTGTTATTGTAGTGTGTACAAGCAAGCCTACAAAGGTACCTGTTTTAAGCCTGTTTTAGACTATAATTACCAGCCAGCATCTAACTTTTAAGTAATGACATCCAGTTAGTTGTGAAGAAGACCCTTTTGAGGAAACTTGTCAGATGATGTGAGTTTCCTGTGTTGACTTTGATGCCTGTGAGACAATTCTGTGTGTGTGAGACTGCCATGACTCTATTTTAGGCCATAAGCAATTGACAGGACAAAAATGTTCCAAAGTTCGTTTTAATCGCTGAAAAAAGGACCAAAAAACAGACGTTGTAACAAAACAGCACAGATAATCTAGACTAGAGTGTGATGGCTTCACTGACAGTCAATGGTTGGTCTGTCTCGTTACCTGTCTCATCATCATTTCCACCATGCACCCATGTTTTCAGGTGTATGATCTGTGCTCCTCTATTGTGCTTTGGAAAGAGAAAGAACCTGAAATGGATAGGCGATCCAGCACAGCTCATCTTCATTAGGGGAGACCGGGGTTGGTCTTGTGTGTATTTCTCAGCACCAGTAGATCTTATAAACTCTTTTCAATATTAGGAGAAAGACCAAGGTATTGGCTTCAAATGTTTTCTATCCTCATGAATTATTCCAACATGTAGTTATAATCCATCAAATACACTCATGGGATTGGATGTCACACCCCACTGAGCACAGACATCAATTCATTGAATGGATTTTTTTTTTTTTTACCTTTATTTAACTAGGCAAGTCAGTTAAGAACAAATTCTTATTTTCAATGACAGCCTAGGAACAGTGGGTTAACTGCCTTGTTCAGGAGCAGAACGACAGCTTTTTACCTTGTCAGCTCAGGGATTTGATCCAGCAACCTTTCGGTTACAGGCTCTAAGCTTTAACCACTAGGCTACCTGTCGTACTGAATGATGTGGAAACAATGTTGATTCAACCAGTGTGTGCCCAGTGGGACAGTGCCTGTTTGCTGGTAGCTTATGGCTTTTGTAACAGGAAATTAAGCAATATAGTATAGTCTTAGAAACAGCCTTTTTTTGATCAAACGATATTCTGAATAAAATTCAGCATTTTATGCCGTGAGAATAAAATATGGCATTTTGAGTAAATTTGTGTGTTTGTGTGTGTTTGAAAAAAATGTGTGTGAGGGAGAGGAAACTAAATGAGCTCTTTATAGCACAAGCACAAAAGAGCTTGGGATTTATTATAATGGAGTTGATAGTGACAACCAACCCCAACCAGCTCCCCAAAGCTAACTAAGATGCTGGCTACCACATGGCTTGACCTTGGAACTCAGAAATATGTTTGAAATATAGTTCTCCCTTTCCTCTTTTCAACAAACATAATTGTTCATGGATACTCCCACAAACATTTACAAAGAAAATAGCAATATATATATATATATTTTACCTCCACCTATGAAAAACATAAATTCCCCTCATCTCAATGCTTTGTCATGCTGACATGTATTGATCAGCTGGATGAATTCCTTCAAATAATTCACACATTTTTACCTTACAAATGACACATTGCCATTTAGATTGGGAGTAATTGGCACTGTGACAACCAACCCGTGAGACAACCAACCCCGTTCTCCCTTACCAACACACACAAAAAATATACATGAACTTATATAGAGCAGATCCTGAACAACTGTTCAAATTAACACGCACATACACAAAAACACAATCAAGTTAAAATTATGGAAGGCCTACAGTATGAAGGCCTGCTGATAAGAGATGCAGACCTTGTCATCACTTCATGTGTCCTTCAGTTCAACTGATTGCTGAGAAGCTTCAAATCACATTTCCCTGCTTTTCCCTAGCAGTACCGCATGCTAAGTCTCTTCTACACATTCCTGCCCAGACCTCCCACAACATTTTTCCTCTCAGCTGTTCCAGTTGTATCTACCCTCCTTCCTCTGGGCTTCCCTTCCACTTTTTCTGCTGTTCCGGGTGTGGTTTCCCTCCCATGTCAGTCTCTCACTGGCTGTTGCAGACGGTGCCTCCCAATTTGCCCCCGGCAGCGGCCTTCTTGCGCCTCTTGTTGAGCAGAGGGTTGCTGGAAGTGTCCAGGTCTTTGATCTTCACCTGGTCGTAATCCACACGCATGGTGGCCAGAGCACTGGTCATCTCATCCTATAGTACACAGAGTGTAAGGAGTTAGGAGAGAGGGAAATAGAGAAGAAAGAGAAATAACAAGATTCAGAGTGAGGGAGGTTGAATTTCATGATAGATAAATAGGAGATGGTAGATAGACAGAAGTTAAAGCTCTGCTCTGAATATACAGCATAATAAAGAGGAGGGAATAAGCCCTCTGTTAATAAACATGTTCTCAAACCAGACTGTGATGTCTGCCTCCACTTGTGGAAGGTCAACCACTCCAGGGTCAACTCCAAAGATTGGGAGCAATTCCATTTCACATGAATTCCACAAAAGGAATGAAATTCCACTCATATTTTGAGATATCTACATGGGAAAACCATGTGTAATGTTCATAATATCAACCGTATTTCAAATGTTGTCTGGATGTAAACTCAATGGCGCCGGAGGGGATGGCTGCCGTTTTATGGGCTCCTAACCAACTGTGCTATTTTGTGTTTTTTTTCGCATTGTTTGTAACTTATTTTGTACTTAATGTTGCCTCTACTGTCTCTTATGACCAAAGAGAGCTTCTGGATATCAGAACAGTGATTACTCACCTCGAACTGGACTAATATTTTTTTCTTTAATGAGTTTGACGCAAAGGATATACTGCTTCTCTGAGACTAGGTTCAATCCCCGCCATTCATGTGAAGAAAAGACAGAAATACAGGGGGTGGCAATCGGGGTGCCTTGAGAGAATTAGTCTGCGAGTGGGTAACCCACCTCTACCATTCGTTCTACAGGCAATCACTGGAGAGTAAACTGGATGATCTCCGTTTTGAGACTATCGTACCAACAGGACATTAAAAACTGTAATATCTTATGTTTCACAGATTCTTGGCTGAACGACGACATAAATAATATACAGCTGGCAGGTGAGGGGTGGGGGTGTGTGTCTATTTGTCAATACCCATTAACCTTTTGTGACTAGGGGGCAGTATTTTCATTTTAGGATAAAAAATGTTCCCGTTTTAAACGGGATATTTTGTCATGACAAGATGCTTGACTATGCATATAATTGACAGCTTTGGATAGAGAACACTCTGACGTTTCCAAAACTGCAAAGATATTGTCTGTGAGTGCAACAGAACTGATGTTACAGGCGAAACCCAGATAAAAATCCAATCAGGAAGTGCCGCATTTTTTGAAAGCACTTCATGCCAATGACTCCTTATATGGCTGTGAATGGGCTACGAATGAGCTTACGCTTTCTACGTATTCCCCAAGGTGTCTACAGCATTGTGACGTCTTTTTACGCATTTATGTTGAAGAATAGCCATAAGGGACCACATCGAGCAAGTGGTCACACGACGGCTCCCGCAGAAAATCTTGCGTAAAGTACTGAGGTAGCCATTATTCCAATCGCTTATAATGAGAAACCAATTGTCCCGACGGATATATTATCAAATAGAGATGTGAAAAACACCTTGAGGATTGATTCTAAACAACGTTTGCCATGTTTCTGTCGATATTATGGAGTTAATTTGGAAAAAAGTTCGGCTTTGTAGTGACCGCATTTTCCCGTCAGTTTCTCAGCCAAACGTGAAGAACAAACGGGAGCTATTTCGCCTACAAAAATAATATTTTTGGAAAAAAGGAACATTTGCTATCTAACTGGGAGTCTCCTGAGTTAAAACATCCGAAGTTCTTCAAAGGTAAATGATTTAATTTGATTGCCTGCTGCTAGCAGAGCCTAGCATAGCATTATGCCATGATAAACTTACACAAATGCTTGTCTAGCGTTGGCTGTAAAGCATATTTTGAAAATTTGAGATGACAGTGTGATTAACAAAAGGCTACGCTGTGTCTCAATATATTTCATTTGTGATTTTCATGAATAGGAAGATTTTCTAGGAAGATTTATGTCCGCTGCGTTATGCTAATTAGTTTGAGGCGATGATTTACGCTCCCGGATCCGGGTTTGAGAGTCGCAAGAAGTTTTTAAGGAAGTCTCGAGATATTGCTTGCCTGAGGTAGAGTACCTCATGATAAGCTGTAGACAACATTATCTACCGAGAGTTTTCATCTATACTTTTCGTAGCAGTCTATTTACCACCACAAACCGATACTGGCACTAAGACCGCACTCAATGAGCTGTATAAGGCCATAAGCAAACAAGAAAATTTGTCGATGCAACAACCTCTACCTCAACGTGAACAAAACAAAGGACCTGATTGTGGACTATAGAAAAGGAGGGCCAAACACGCCTCCATTCACATTGACGGGGCTTTAGTGTCGTGGCACTACAGCCATGACACTACAGACTCCAGTCACCCAACTCTCTGCTGACGCACGGCAAGCAGTACCGGAGCACCAAGTCTAGGTCCAAAAGGTTCCTTAACAGCTTCTACCCCAAGACATAAGACTCCGGCCACCCGGACTATTTACATTGACACCCCCCTTTGTTTTTACACTGCTGCTACTCGCATTGACTCGGTACCGGAAGCCCTGTATATAGCCTCTTTATTGTTATTTTATTTTTAACATTTTATTTTATTTTTTACTTTAGTTTAGTAAATATTTTCTTAACTCTATTTCTTGAACTGCATAGCTGGTTAACGGCTTGTAAGCATTTCACGGTAAGGCCCTACACCTGTTGTTATTTCGGCACGTGACAAATACAATTGGATTTGATTTGATTCTGCTGATCCTGGGAAGAGATGTAAGTCCCTGGATGGCCAGAAGGTGTCAGTGCTGGTCTGATTCTGACCTTCACGTCATCCCACATCTCTCTGTCCTCAGTCAGGACCCGTGTGGTGTGGAGCGGTGTGGAGGGAACAACCATGGACTGCTGCAATGACAGAACACAGACACACCATCAGGCATGATGTTACAGACTGACATACATGAACTAATGCACACTTTCACACACAGGCGTGCACACACTCACATTGATCCAGGGGTGGTTCGTAAACTGTGTGATGGTCATTCTCTCATTGGGGTCTGTCTTCAGCAGCTGATTGATCAACTGTTTGGCTGAAAGAGGAAAAGCAATAAGAGGAAAGGAGTCAACATTCAATGAAAGACACATTTGTGCATGCTTACCTATGCGTCAACAATCAACTCCTTTGTTTTGCTGACATTGTGGGAGAGGCTGTGGTCCTGGCACCACAATGCCAGTTCATTTACCTTCTCCCTATAGGCTGACTAGTCGTTGTTGGTTATCAGGCAAACAACCATGGTGTCGTCAGCAAACCTGTTGATGGAGTTGGTGTCATGCAAAGCCACGCAGTCATGGCTGAACAGGGAGTGCAGCAGAGAGCTGAGGACACACCCCTGGGGGGGCCCTGCGTTAACAGTCAGTGTGGAGGAGGTGTTGTTGTCAATCCTCACAGCCTGTGGTCTGCTCGTCAGGAAGTGCAGGATCCAGTTGCAGAGGGCGGTGTCCAGACCCAGGGCTCTGAGTTTGAAAGGAACAATAGTGTTGAATGCTGAACTGTAGTCAATGAACAGCGTTCTCACATAGGTGTTTGTCTTGTCCAGATGTGTTACGAATGTGTCAATAGCGATGGAAATGGCTTCTTCTGTGGATCTATTGGAGCGGTAGGCAAATTGGACTGAGTCCAGTGTTCCTGGCATGCTGGCCTTGATGTGGGCCATGACCAGCCTCTCAAAGCCCTTCATGATGACCGGGGTGAGTGCGATGGGGCGATAGTCATTTGGTCATGTCACCTTGTTTGGGGACTACAGCTTGGGACAGGGACAGGTTGAAAATGTCAGAGAAGATGCCTGCCAGCTGGTCAGCACACACTCTGAGGCCAGGGATCCCATATGGCCTGGCGGATTTGTGAGTATTCACTCTTTTGAGAGTTCTCATGTCAGCCTCGTAGAGCGAAAGCACCTGGTCTTCCAGAGCAGTAAGAGTCTTCCTGGGCAGCTCCGGATTGTCTGACTCGAAGCGAGCATAGAATGTGTTAAGCTCGTCTGGGGGGGTGGGCACCACACAGTTGGATTTGCCTTTGTAGTTCGTGATTGTCATCAATTTAAGTTTGAGTCTGTATTGTCTTTTGCATCCCTAATGGATTCGCGGAGCTCGTACCTGCTTGCCTTGTAAGCGTTGCGCGCGACCGAGTCATTGAGGTTCATCCAGGGTTTTTGGTTGGGGTATGTCTGGATTGCTATTATGGGTACAACATCAACAACACATTTTCTAATGACGTCTGTGACTGACAATGTATATTTCTCAGTGTGGACGGATGAGTCCTGGGTGGATGAATATTTGAACATACAGTATCAGTATTCTCAAAACAGTCCTGTAGCATTGAGTCTGCCTCCTCGAGTGGTCGTCACTAGTTATCACAGCCACAAAGTCAGAAGACCCGCCTACTTGACCAATCAGATGAGGGAGTGTGATGACATTTATACACACCATATACACACTCACACAATACATTTACACTCCCACACAAAAACAAAACCCACACACATTCACATACATTACATATGTACACACGCAAGCACGCACACACCCATACACATACACACACACAGTTTTACACAAATAATTTCCTGCTGCTTCTCTGTTCCTTATTTTACTCTTATTATTGTCTATCCTGATGCCTAGATACTTTACCCTGCCTTCATGTACATATCTACCTAAAATTCCTCGTATCTCTGTACATTGATATGGTACTGATACTCCCTGTATATAGAGTGCCTTGCGAAAGTATTCGGCCCCCTTGAACTTTGCGACCTTTTGCCACATTTCAGGCTTCAAACATGAAGATATAAAACTGTATTTTTTTGTGAAGAATCAACAACAAGTGGGACACAATCATGAAGTGGAACGACATTTATTGGATATTTCAAACTTTTTTAACAAATCTAAAACTGAAAAATTGGGCGTGCAAAATTATTCAGCCCCCTTAAGTTAATACTTTGTAGCGCCACCTTTTGCTGCGATTACAGCTGTAAGTCGCTTGGGGTATGTCTCTATCAGTTTTGCACATTGAGAGACTGAATTTTTTTCCCCATTCCTCCTTGCAAAACAGCTCGAGCTCAGTGAGGTTGGATGGAGAGCATTTGTGAACAGCAGTTTTCAGTTCTTTCCACAGATTCTCGATTGGATTCAGGTCTGGACTTTGACTTGGCCATTCTAACACCTGGATATGTTTATTTTTGAACCATTCCATTGTAGATTTTGCTTTATGTTTTGGATCATTGTCTTGTTGGAAGACAAATCTCCGTCCCAGTCTCAGGTCTTTTGCAGAATCCATCAGGTTTTCTTCCAGAATGGTCCTGTATTTGGCTCCATCCATCTTCCCATCAATTTTAACCATCTTCCCTGTCCCTGCTGAAGAAAAGCATCCCCAAACCATGATGCTGCCACCACCATGTTTGACAGTGGGGATGTTGTGTTCAGGGTGATGAGCTGTGTTGCTTTTACGCCAAACATAACGTTTTGCATTGTTGCCAAAAAGTTAAATTTTGGTTTCATCTGACCAGAGCACCTTCTTCCACATGTTTGGTGTGTCTCCCAGGTGGCTTGTGGCAAACTTTAAACAACACTTTTTATGGATATCTTTAAGAAATGGCTTTCTTCTTGCCACTCTTCCATAAAGGCCAGATTTGTGCAATATACTACTGATTGTTGTCCTATGGACAGAGTCTCCCACCTCAGCTGTAGATCTCTGCAGTTCATCCAGAGTGATCATGGGCCTCTTGGCTGCATCTCTGATCAGTCTTCTCCTTGTATGAGCTGAAGGTTTAGAGGGACGGCCAGGTCTTGGTAGATTTGCAGTGGTCTGATACTCCTTCCATTTCAATATTATCGCTTGCACAGTGCTCCTTGGGATGTTTAAAGCTTGGGAAGTCTTTTTGTATCCAAATCCGGCTTTAAACTTCTTCATAACAGTATCTCGGACCTGCCTGGTGTGTTCCTTGTTCTTCATGATGCTCTCTGCGCTTTTAACGGACCTCTGAGACTATCACAGTGCAGGTGCATTTATACGGAGACTTGATTACATACAGGTGGATTGTATTTATCATCATTAGTCATTTAGGTCAACATTGGATCATTCAGAGATCCTCACTGAACTTCTGGAGAGAGTTTGCTGCACTGAAAGTAAAGGGCCCGAATAATTTTGCACGCCCAATTTTTCAGTTTTTGATTTGTTAAAAAAGTTTGAAATATCCAATAAATGTCATTCCACTTCATGATTGTGTCCCACTTGTTGTTGATTCTTCACAAAAAAATACAGTTTTATATCTTTATGTTTGAAGCACGAAATGTGGCAAAAGTTTGCAAAGTTCAAGGGGGCCGAATACTTTCGCAAGGCACTGTAGCTCCACATTGATATGGTACTGGTACTCCCTGTATATAGCTCCACATTGATCTGGTACTGGTACTCCCTGTATATAGCTCCACATTGATCTGGTACTGGTACTCCCTGCATATAGCTTCACATTGATCTGGTACTGGTACTCCTGTATATAGTTCCACATTGATCTAGTACTCCCTGTATAGAGCTCCACACTGATCTGGTACTGGTACTCCTGTATATAGCTCCACAGTGATCTGGTACTGGTACTCCCTGTATATAGCTCCACTTTGATCTGGTACTGGTAATCCCTGTATATAGCTCCACATTGATCTGGTACAACCTGTATATAGCTCCACATTGATCTGGTACCAAACATAACGATGGTCATTATGGCCAAACAGTTCTATTTTTGTTTCATCAGACCAGAGGACATTTCTCCAAAAAGTACGATCTTTGTCCCCATGTGCAGTTGCAAACCGTAGTCCTTGCTGAGCGGCCTTTAAGGTTATGTCGATATAGGACTCATTTTACTGTAGATATAGATACTTTTGTACCTGTTTCCTCTAGCATCTTCACAAGGTCCTTTGCTGTTGTTCTGGGATTGATTTGCACTTCTCGCACCAAAGTATGTTCATCTCTAGGAGACAGAACCTGTCTCCTTCCTGAGCGGTATGAAGCGAGTAGGATGCCCTACCAGTGTGACTTCTGAGATTCAGTCAAATTATTCCTGGAATTTAAGAGCTGCTATTCTGTGTTTTTGTGCCTTGTGTATGTCTGTGTGTGCTTTTGCATGAGTGTTGTGCTGTGAAACTGACTATTTAGAAGTTTGCTTATGTTTTCTAGAGTAAAAGGTCCCTGGGACTGAAGTCATTGGAGGAATGCAACGCTATACTAACTAAACAAAAGCCAGTCTCACCTTCCTCTGACACTTCAGCCCACTCAGGTTTTGGGAACTCGTACTGGCCCAGCCTGATTCTCCGCTTCATCCCTGGAGAGATGGCTTGGCCTGTGTTGGAATAGAATGGAGGGAACCCACACAGCCTGCAGAGGAGACAATTGTGTAGAGGTTGATCGTTATTAAGTTGCACTGACTTAACCCTAACCCTTGATTATATACTATGTACAGTGGGGAGAACAAGTATTTGATACACTGCTGATTTTGCAGGTTTTCCTACTTACAAAGCATGTAGAGGTCTGTCATTTTTATCGTAGGTACACTTCAACTGTGAGAGACGGAATCTAAAACCAAAATCCAGAAAATCACATTGTATGATTTTTAAGTAATTAATTTGCATTTTATTGCATGACATAAGTATTTGATCACCTACCAACCAGTAAGAATTCTGGCTCTCACAGACCTGTTAGTTTTTCTTTAAGAAGCCCTCCTGTTCTCCACTCATTACCTGTATTAACTGCACTTGTTTGAACTCGTTACCTGTATAAAAGACACCTGTCCACACACTCAATCAAACAGACTCCAACCTCTCCACAATGGCCAAGACCAGAGAGCTGTGTAAGGACATCAGGGATAAAATTGTAGCCCTGCACAAGGCTGGGATGGGATACAGGATAAAAGGCAAGCAGCTTGGTGAGAAGGCAACAACTGTTGGCGCAATTATTAGAAAATGGAAGAAGTTCAAGATGACGGTCAATCACCCTAGTTCTGGGGCTCCATGATCATGAGGAAGGTGAGGGATCAGCCCAGAACTACACGGCAGGACCTGGTCAATGACCTGAAGAGAGCTGGGACCACAGCCTCAAAGAAAACCATTAGTAACACACTACGCCGTCATGGATTAAAATCCTGCAGCCCACGCAAGGTCCCACTGCTCAAGCCAGTGCATGTCCAGGCCCGTCTGAAGTTTGCCAATGACCATCAGGATGATCCAGAGGAGGAATGGGAGAAGGTCATGTGGTCTGATGAGACAAAAATAGAGCTTTTTGGTCTAAACTCCACTCACCGTGTTTGGAGGAAGAAGAAGGATGAGTACAACCCCAAGAACACCATCCCAACCGTGAAGCATGGAGGTGGAAACATTATTCTTTGGGGATGCCTTTCTGCAAAGGGGACAGGACGACTGCACCATATTGAGGGGAGGATGGATGGGGCCATGTATTGCGAGATCTTGGCCAACAATCCCTTCCCTCAGTAAGAGCATTGAAGATGGGTTGTGGCTGGGTCATCCAGCATGACAACGACCCGAAACACACAGCCAGGGCAACTAAGGAGTGGCTCCTTAAGAAGCATCTCAAGGTCCTGGAGTGGCCTAGCCAGTCTCCAGACCTGAACCCAATAGAAAATCTTTGGAGGGAGCTGAAAGTCCGTATTGCCCAGCGACACGCCGAAACCTGAAGGATCTGGAGACAGACCTTCTCCAGATCCTTCAGGGGGAGTGGGCCAAAATCCCTACTGCAGTGTGTGCAAACCTGGTCAAGAACTACAGGAAACGTATGATCTCTGTAATTGCAAACAAAGGTTTCTGTACCAAATATTAAGTTCTGCTTTTCTGATGTATCAAATACTTATGTCATGCAATAAAATGCAAATGAATTACTTAAAAATCATACAATGTGATTATCTGGATTTTGGTTTTAGATTCCGTCTCTCACAGTTGAAGTGTACCTATGATAAAAATTACAGACCTCTACATGCTTTGTAAGTAGGAAAACCTGCAAAATCGGCAGTGTATCAAATACTTGTTCTCCCCACTGTATGTACTGTATATGCACACACAGGAAATCTAACACACACAAGTTATGCTCTTCTATCATCGTGGGGACCTAACCCTACCCTTACCCCAACCTTAACCCAAACCTTAAACCTAAATCCTAATCCCTTACCCTAATTGTAACCCTAACCTTAACCCCTAAGCTTAAAATAGCCTTTGTCCTCATGTGGACGTGGGAAATGTCCCCACGAGGGAGAAGAACCAACCAACCAACACACACACGCACACACGCGTGCACACACACACACACACACACACACACACACACACACACACACACACACACACACACACACACACACACACACACACACACACACACACACAGTACTCACAGGATGTACATGATGACACCCAGAGACCACATGTCACACGACTTGTCATATTTCTCCGGGCCCAAAACCTCAGGGGCTTATCAACATGGAAACACACACAAATAGAGACAGACAGACGGAAAATACAATTACATGATGGAAACCACTTAAGTCCAAAGTATGCATAATATAGTGTAATAAATCTGATTGTCACATATATTCCTATTCCTATAGTAGTATAGTAACTTACCCACGTAGTAAGGGGTGTAGCAGGGGGTCTGCAGGAGGTTGTGCGTGGTCTCCTTGGCGAAGCCAAAGTCTGTCAGTTTGAGAGTACCATTGCGCTCCTGATGGGTGTACAGCAGGTTCTCAGGCTAAGGGAGAGGAAGTGAAATGTATCCATCATTAAACATGTCACTGTTTATACATAGTATTAATAAATGCATGCCAACTCTGTTTGTCACTATCTGTTGCTCTTATCTTGATCTGTGTGTGTGAGTCACATTGCTCACCTTAATGTCTCTGTGTGCGATGTTCATGTTGTGGAGGAACTCGATGGCCGTGCCAATATCCCGCATGATCTCTGAGCCCTCTAGAAGAGGAGAGCAGAGAGACACAGTTTCAGGACAGCACTGTATGTAACATTAAACATACAGTGTGTAACCCCCTGTAAAGACTGTGTTCAGTTTATTATGTGTGCCATGCTCATGTCCGTACTTTGGACCTGCCTGTGCCCACGTACAGAACTGTCTGCGTCCACTTACGGTGTGGCACAGGCGCCAAGAATATTGGCCGGGTACACGCAGATTGGGCTGAGGTGATCTTGGGAAACAATGACAGAGTTCGCTAAGAGTGTTGAGATACCAACGTTTATTGTTCAATGAACTTTTTGTTTAATAGTCTGGAACAATATGAGTGTAGCCAGCTTCTTTTCACTCGCTATTCTCTTAAAATGTTGTGGTTCATCAGATTTTCCATCATGCTCGAGGGACAGACAAACAAACTGCTGGATAGCCAAGCTAGTCAATACAGCAAAGATTTTTATAACTAACCCAAGATAGACCACAGCCTGTCATTTCCAATGGGAGAAAATCATAGTTGGCAAAACAAGCAAGGAGGCGGGCAGAGCCAAGCACCAGCTAGCAAGATCCTATTGGCCCGTTCTAGCATGTATTTGTACATTTCCGTTAGGGAACGCCTACTCTGTGAAGTGCACTTGCGCAGTAACTCAATTTTCCCTTGCACTCCTTAACGCAATTTTTTGAAACCTTGGCAAAGGGTAAAGTCTACAAAACTTAGTCCACTCTTTTCGTGACAGATTCTAGTTTTGGGAACAGAAAACTTTATTGAGATCAAGTGTTTAATCGATGACAAATTTAGCAGAATGTCAGCCAAAATTATTATTTTCGGGGCGTCCCAAGCTTTTTATTGTTTGTAAAACTCTAGCTTAGAGCTCTCAAGTGTTTTAACTTTACTGTCGGCTGGCTATTAGGTACAGTATATATACAGGTACCAGTTTCAAACTAGCTTCAGCTTTCTAGGGTTCAAGGTTGGGAAAGTAGTTAGCTACTGTACGTTTCCCATGGCTTTACTTGTCTACAGGGTTTGATTCATATTTGATATACAGATGTACAATTGCAATACTGTAGATTTTTTAAATTATTCGAATCCTTTTCTCATTTTGAGGTTTTAATATTATTCCTGTTTAAAATTAGTATCAGGGTTTTATAGGTCCAGTATTAGTCTGTGGTCATCTGGTAGTTCATTGTGTCCTTTGTGGTAATTTCTATGTCCTTACATTTGTACCTTTTTACATTCTAATCCATTTTTGACAAATATCTTTAGATTTAATCAATTCTACTAACTTGGAGGAAAATAGTCATTGTGTTGCCATTGTGTGGGTGTATCATATACACTACCGGTCAAAAGTTGTAGAACACCTACTCGACGAGACAGCCTATAGGGAGGAGGTCAGAGACCTGGTGCCATAATAACAACCTATCCCTCAACATAACCAAGACTAAGGAGATGAATGTGGTCTACAGAAAAAGGAGGACCGAGCACGCCCCCAATCTCATCGACGAGGCTGTAGTGGAGCAGGTTGAGAGCTTCAAGTTCCTTGGTGTCCACATCAACAACAAACTAGAATGGTTCAAACACACCAAGACAGTCATGAAGAGGGCACGACAAAGCCTATTCCCCCTCAGGAAACTAAAAAGATTTGGCATGGGTCCTGAGATCCTCAAAAGGTTCTACAGCTGCAACATCGAGAGCATCCTGACTGGTTGCGTCACTGCCTGGTACGGCAATTGCTCGGCCTCTGACCGCAAGGCACTATATAGGGTAGTGCGTACAGCCCAGTACTTCACTGGGGCTAAGCTTCCTGCCATCCAGGACCTCTACACCAGGCGGTGTCAGAGGAAGGCCCTAAAAATTGTCAAAGACCCCAGCCACCCCAGTCATAGACTGTTCTCTCTACTACTGCATGGAAAGCGGTACTGGAGTGCCAAGTCAAGGACAAAAAGGCTTCTCAACAGTTTTTACCCCCAAGCCATAAGAATCCTGAACAGGTAATCAAATGGCTACCCGGACTATTTGCATTGTGTGCCCCCCCCCATCCCACCCCTCTTTTACGCTGCTTAAGAAGACACACCTGTTGATTGAAATGCCTTCCAGGTGACTACCTCATGAAGCTGGTTGAGAGAATGCCAAGAGTGTGCAAAGCTGTCATCAAGGCAAAGGGTAGCTATTTAAATAATCTCAAATATAAAATATATTTTAAATTGTTGGTTACTACATGATTCCATATGTGTTATGTCAAAGTTTTGAACGTTTTCCAACAATTGTTTACAGACAGATTGTTTCACTTATAATTCACTGTACCACAAATCCAGTGGGTCAGAAGTTTACATACACTAAGTTGACTGTGCCTTTAAATAGCTTGGAAAATTCCAGAAAATGATGTCATGGCTTTACAATCTTTTGGAATGCTAATTGACATCATTTGAGTCAATTGGAGGTGTACCTGTGGTTGTATTTCAAGGCTTACCTTCAAATTCAGTGCCTCATGGGAAAATCAAAATAAATCAGCCAAGACCTCAGAAAGAAATTGTACACCTCCACAAGTCTGATTCATCCTTGGGAGCAATTTCCAAAACGCCTGAAGGTACCACGTTCATCTGTACAAACAATAGTACGCAAGTATAAACACCGTGGGACCACGCAGCCGTCACACCGTTCAGGAAGGAGAGGCGTTCTGTCTCCTAGAGATGAACATACTTTGGTGCGAGAAGTGCAAATCAATCCCAGAACAACAGCAAAAGACCTTGTGAAGATGCTGGAGGAAACAGTCACAAAAGTATCTATATCGACAGTAAAACAAGTCCTATATCGACATAACCTGAAAGGCCACTCAGCAAGGAAGAAGCCACTGCTGAAAAACAGCCATAAAAAAGCCAGGCTACGGTTTGCAACTGCACATGGGGGGGGACAAAGTTCGTACTTTTTGGAGAAATGTTTTCTGGTCTGATGAAACAAATGTAGAACTGTTTGGCCATAATGACCACCGCTATGTTTGGAGGAAAAAGGGGGAAGCTTGCAAGTCGAAGAACACCCTCCCAACCGTGGGGGGTGGCAGCATCATGCTGTGGGGGTTCTTTGCTGCAGGACGGACTGGTGCACTTCACAAAATAGATGGCATCATGAGGTAGGAAAATTATGTGGATATATTGAAGCAACATCTCAAGACATCAGTCAGGAAGTCAAACCTTGGTCGCAAATGGGTCTTCCAAATGGACAATGACCCCAAGCATACTTCCAAAGTTGTGGCAAAATGGCTTAAGGACAACAAAGTCAAGGTATTGGAGTGGCCATCACAAACCCCTGACCTCAATCCTATAGAACATTTGTGGGCAGAACTGAAAAAGTGTGTGCGAGCAAGGAGGCCTACAAACCTGACTCAGTTACACCAGCTCTGTCAGGAGGAATGGGCCAAAATTCACCCAACTTATTGTGGGAAGTTTGTGGAAGGCTACCTGAAACGTTTGACCCAAGTTACACAATTTAAAGGCAATGCTACCAAATACTAATTGAGTGTATGTAAACTTCTGACCCACTGGGAATGTGATGAAATAAATAAAAGCTGAAATAAATCATTCTCTCTACTATTATTCTGACATTTCACATCCTTAAAATTGTGAAAAACTGAGTTTAAATGTATTTGGCTAAGGTGTATGTAAACTTCCGACTTCAACTGTGTGTGTGTGTGTGTGTGTCAGAACAAAGCTGCCTGAAGAAAGAGGGGTCACACATACAGTATATACAGTAGCTTGCAAAAGTATTCACCCCCTTGGCATTTTTCCTATTTTGTTGCCTTACAACCTGGAATTAAAATATATTTTTTTGGGGGGGTTGTATCATTTGATTTACTCAACATTCCTACCACTATGAAGAAACAAACAAGAAATAAGACAACAAAAAAACAGAAAACTTGAACGTGCATAACTATTCACCCCCCAAAGTCAATACTTTGTAGAGCCACCTTTTGCAGCAATTACAGCTGCAAGTATCTTGGGTTATGTAGGCTTGGCACATCTAGGCACTGGGATTTTTGCCCATTCTTCAAGGCAAAACTGCCCCTAGCTCCGTCAAGTTGGATGGGCTCTGCTGGTGTACAGAAATCTTTAAGTCATACCACAGATACCCAATTGGTTGAGGTCTGGGATTTGACAAGGCTATTCCAAGACATATAAATGTTTCCCCTTAAACCACTCAAGTGTTGCTTTAGCAGTATGCTTAGGGCCATTGTCCTGCTGAAAAGTGAACCTCCATCCCAGTCTCAAATCTCTGGAAGACTGAAACAGGTTTCCCTCAAGAATTTCCCTGTATTTAGCATCATCCATCATTCCTTCCATTCTGACCAATTTCTAAGTCCCTGCCGATGAATAACATCCCCACAGCATGATGATGTTACCCCACCATGCTTCACTGTGGGGATGTTGTTCTCGGGGTGATCAGAGGTGTTGGGTTTGCGCCATACATAGCATTTCCTTGAAGTCCAAAAAGCTCAATTTTAGTCTCATCTGACCAGAGTACTTTCTTCCACATGTTTGGGGAGTCTCCCACAACGTGTTTGCTTATTTTTTTCTTTAAGCAATGGCTTTTCTGGCCACTCTTCTGTAAATCCCAGCTCTGTGGAGTATACGGTTTCAAGTAGTCCTACGGACAGATACTCCAATCTCCACTGTGGAGCTTTGCAGCTCCTTCAGGTTTATCTTTGGTCTCTTTGTTGCCTCGCTGATTAATGCCCTCCTTGCCTGGTCCGTGAGTTTTGGTGGTTGGCCCTCTCTTGGCAGATTTGTTGTGGTGCCATATTCTTTCCATTTTTTAATAATGGATTTAATGGTGCTCCGTGGGATGTTCAAAGTTTCTGATATTTTTTATAACTCAACCCTGATCTGTACTTCTCCACAACTTTGTCCCTGACCTGTTTGGAGAGTTCCTTGGTCTTCATGGTGCTGTTTGCTTAATGGTGTTGCAGACTCTGGGGCCTTTCAGAACAGGTGTATATATACTGAGATCATGTGACACATCATGTGACACTTAGATTACACACAGGTGGACTTTATTTAACTAATAATGTGACTTCTGAAGGTAATGGGTTGCACCAGATCTTATTTAGGGGCTTCATAGCAAAGGGGGTGAATACATATGTACGCACCACTTTCCTGTTTTTTATGTTTTGAAACAAGTTATTTTTTAAATTTCACTTCACCAATTTGGACTATTTTGTGTATGTCCATTATATGAAATCCAAATAAAAATCTATTTAAATTACAGGTTGTAATGCAACAAAATGGGAAAAACGCCAAGGGGCATGAATACTTTTGGAAGGCACTGTAGTACATCCATTCCCAGAAACATGTAGCCCAGTCCTCCTTCCCTGGCTCCCTCCCTTCTGAGCCCCCTCACCTCTCTCAGTGAAAGCCTGGTCCCCTCTGGCCTGAATCCGGCTGAACAGTTCTCCACCTTGCATACTGGAACCAGAGAAACACACACATTGAGATAATATTGAGATGCTGTCATGTAGTTCTAAAAACAACACTGCTTATCACTCTCCCACATTATAAATGTTTCTACAAGATAATCTCCGCTACGTCAATATAAGGCCCTAAAATATTACATTGAAAAGGGGAACCATTTAGAAGCAGTCTTGATGAGCACGATGTTAGTGGGACAACGTTTGACTGGGAACAGAACAGTATGCAATGCACTTCATCTCCCCCTCTGTCTTCCCATTTTGTCATTATACACAAACACACACTGACATTCAAAATTCCATATACACTGTAATTCCTCTACCCTCCTTCAAGATCTCTGTCTTTAGAAAAACACTGTGAATCACTCTCTGTTATGTGGAAAGCATTGTTTATACACTGAGTGTACAAAACACTAGGAACACCGTACTCATATTGAGTTGCACTCCCTTTTGCCCTCAGAACAGCCTCAATTCATTGGGGCATGTACTCAACAAGGTGTCAAAAGCGTTACAAAGGGATACTGGCCCATGTTGACTCCAATGCTTCCCACTGTTGTGTCAAGTTGACTGGATGTCATTTGGGTGGTGGACCATTCTTGATACACACGGGAAACTGTTGAGCGTGAAAAACCCAGCAGCGTTACAGTTCTTGACAAAATCAAACCAGTGCGCCTGGCACCTACTACCAAAAGCACTTAAATCTTTTTTCTTGCCCATTCACCCTTTGAATGGCACACATACACAATCCAAGTCTCAATTGTGTCAAGGATTAAACATCCTTATTTAACTTGTCTCCTCACCTTTATCTACACTGATTGAAGTGGATTTAACAAGTGACATCAATAATGGATCATAGCTTTCACATGGATTCACCTGGTCAGTCTGTCGTGGGAAGAGCAGGTGTTCCTAATGTTTTGTACACTCAGTGTATGATCTTTTGAGTGAGTGTGTGTGTGTGTGTGTGTGTGTGTGTGTGTGTATGTGAGAGATAGAAAGAGTGAGTATGGAGGAAGTGAGTAAGAGAGAGATCCAAGTCCAAATCCAACATCTATGTCCAACTCAGTTACTGACTATTCTCCTTCATTACGCTAGCTGAGCTGGTGCTCTCCTCTGACCCTCTCTGAGACAGGAAAGAGCTGACCACAAAGAGAAATGACTTTACAGAGAACACACCCTTAACTCAGCTCTGAACCGTCAGGCTCCCTGTCTACGACTGGTCAGTGCACTATACTCCCATGTCTCTGAAAATGCACCTCAAGGGAAATAATTGTCAGCATCTAAACATGAGGTTTATGTAGCTCATGTCATGTTTAAACTTCCACATAGCATATGTACTTTATTTCTTTTGGTTTATTGACCAGAGGATGAGAGAATACTACAGTATATCAAGAGAGTCGGGTGTCATTTTTTTGTGAGGCACAGGTGGAGCCCCAGCCATGGCCCAGGCCTGCCACATACTTGGCCTGCATAGACACACCAAGGCCAAGTGAGTGAGCTTTCCATCAAGCCTAATGGTGTCAAAGAGAAGCTATGAGGGATTGGCACTATGTCAATAGTTTATGGCTAGTGGCTGAGGACAGAGCAATACAACTTGTATTCCCACAGAGAGCAGAGGATTCTGGGTAAAAGAGCTGACAGTGCAGGATCCTACCATTCCATGATGATGAGCAGGCACTTCTTCCCATGATGCATGTTCTCGTACAGACTGAGAATGCGAACGATGTATGGCCCCCCCGACACCCGCCAGTGTAGCTCAACCTCCCGCCTCGCCTTGGGACTGTCATAGAGGATCTGAGAGAGAGAAACAGGAAGAGGTGGGGTAGGAATTGTATTTTTCCCTCTTTCAGTTCCCTACCATACATGTTAGGGGGCCTGTGTGTGCAATGACTTAAACACAAACCTTGACTTGAAATAGACACACACATACGCACGAATACGCATGCACACACACACAGCAGGCCTTGACATAGCACCTGTCTTCCATCAGAGGATATTTTTGGGTGCTGACAGTGACAGAGTGGGCTCCAGCTGGATACAAGACCAGCCAGCTGAGAACAGAACACAACACAGCCAGTCTGGCTACCACTCATCCTATACCACAACCTTACACAATCTCTAACACACTTTTTACAGATTCAATTATATGATAACGTGGATGGTGAGTAATGTGGAAGCTACTGTACGGATGCGGATGGAGACGGAGTTTCATCTAAGCTGTGGTTTTAGAATGACTGGCTATAAACGGACTTAAAGGTCTCATTCGATAACAGAAGTCATAATCGGCAACCTATCTCCCTCAATGAACAACTAATGCATTTTTTTAACACAGGTAAAGTGGACAAAAGTTAGGATTTGGTCCTAAGAGACAAGATCTCATCATATCCTCATGGCATCATCCATCCAAACTGAATGGCCTATGAGTGGCCAAGTTACGCATGTGTTGTTAAGAGCAGTTAATAAAATACACAGTTAAAACTTCAACCAAAACAGTCATCAACCCTTTTTGAAAATTTACAATGTTACTAGAGGAAGCAGGAACTAGGTTTTATATACATTTCACACAAAATAATAAAAATGATCCTTCATTTTAGGGTAGATGCATATTTATATTGTGAATTAGTGTGTTTTTATGTGTGTGTTTAGAGCAGAAGTACTTAACTACTATTTGAAAAGGTCCAGTGACACAAATTCCCGAGGTGGCAAAGGTCTGGTTGGATATTGTCCTTTATCGGCGCTGTGGTACAGCGTAGTAACAAACATAGTCGTCTACGACTTTGGAAACATGTTGTTATATAAAATGTACATTAAATACATGAAATGAGACTAAGAATTTGAATGAATTACAACATTGCTGAAAAACAAAAGTGGTTGCATAATTGTCTATGCAAAAGGTGCACTGTGAACCATTGGGCCTTGAATAAAACTAATGTATTTATTTTAAATAAAGTGCACGTTTTCTGGAGAACAAAGGATAATTCAACAAAAAAAATCATCTGAATGCACAGAAGGTCACTGTGGGCCATGCAATGTTCATGTATAAGTCACTCTGGGTCTTGCACTGCATTAATGAGAGAAATGACACTTTCTGTCTCCTGCCAATGCTTTGAACTTTGGCACAAAAGTGTGAGAGCAACTCTGAGACACTGGAGCAGGTGTTCATTGGTGAGCCTGGTGCGGTATTTGTTTGTAATAAAGTTAATTGTGGAGAAGGCTGATTCCCAGCTGTATGTGGAGCCAAACATGGTCAGGATGTATAGTGCCAGTTTCTTGAGAACAGGGACATCAGCTGCAGGCACCATCTTTCCCCAGAAAGTGACAGGGTTACAATCACCAGTCTGCTCCTTCAAAGACACATTTTCTTGCAGCTCAATCAACTCCATCTGCAGTGATGCAACATCTACCCATCTGAAGATCTGTTTTGCTTCTTCTGACAACTTTGCCACACATGTGACCAAGAAGGGGTTCTGGATGAGCACCAGCAGTTCTCTTCCAACAGTGAAGTCATCAAAGTGAGCCTTCATCCATCAGCTTCTGGATGAAATCAACATGGTTAGGGAACATCTGTCTCCCTGAGTTTGCAGCAGAAGATTTGGGAAGTGGACAAGTTCTCCCTGGGGATCATTCTTGAAAAGCTCCAAATTCTTCTGGAAAGCCCGGACTGCTGTTATCATATCACGCACTGTGTTGAACCGTCCCTGCAGATTAACATTCAGTTGATTAAGGTGTGATGTAATGTCTGTCAAAAATGCAACTGTTTCCATCTTCTCCTCATCTTCCAAAAACAGAGAAAACTGAGTTGTCTTGTCACTCTTTTGCTGTGATAAGAAGGCTTTGATTTCCTCCTGAATGGCCCAAAAGCATTTCCAAACCCTGCCTTTGCTGAAATTGTCGTGCATTAGTAAGTAATCAAAACTGGCATTGGCCTCTGTCAGGATGCCCCGTAGCAGGCGGTGTTGTAGGGATGATGTGGCACTCAAAACGCGATGCGGGTTTCTCCACGCATCGCGCCGACAGAAACAAACATCTTTCTGGTAAGAAGAGGGGCGGGGGCGTATGCCTTATGGCTAACGAGACATGGTGTGATGAAAGAAACATACAGGAACTCAAATCCTTCTGTTCACCTGATTTAGAATTCCTCACAATCAAATGTCGACCACATTATCTACCAAGAGAATTCTCTTCGATTATAATCACAGCCGTATATATCCCCCCAAACAGACACATCTATGGCTTTGAACTAACTTTATTTGACTCTTTGCAAACTGGAATCCATTTATCCGGAGGCTGCATTCATTGTAGCTGGGGATTTTAACAAGGCTAATCTGAAAACAAGACTCCCTAAATTTTATCAGCATATCGATTGCGCAACCAGGGGTGGAAAAACCTTGGATCATTGTTACTCTAACTTCCGCGACGCATATAAGGCCCTGCCCCGCACTCCTTTCGGAAAAGCTGACCACGACTCCATTTTGTTGATCCCTGCCTACAGACAGAAACTAAAAAAAGAAGCTCCCACGCTGAGGTCTGTTCAACGCTGGTCTGACCAAGCTGACTCCACACTCCAAGACTGCTTCCATCACGTGGACTGGGAGATGTTTCGTATTGCGTCAGATAACAACATTGACAAATACGCTGATTCGGTGTGCGAGTTCATTAGAACGTGCGTTGAAGATGTCGTTCCCATAGCAACGATTAAAACATTCCCTAACCAGAAACCGTGGATTGATGGCAGCATTCGCGTGAAACTGAAAGCGCGAACCACTGCTTTTAATCAGGGCAAGGTGCCTGGTAACATGACCGAATACAAACAGTGCAGCTATTCCCTCCGCAAGGCTATCAAGCAAGCTAAGCGCCAGTACAGAGACAAAGTAGAATCTCAATTCAACGGCTCAGACACAAGAGGTATGTGGCAGGGTCTACAGTCAATCACGGACTACAAGAAGGAAACCAGCCCAGTCACGGACCAGGATGTCTTGCTCCCAGGCAGACTAAGTAACTTTTTTGCCCGCTTTGAGGACAATACAGTGCCACTGACACGGCCTGCAACGAAAACATGCAGACTCTCCTTCACTGCAGCCGAGGTGAGTAAGACATTTAAATGTGTTAACCCTCGCAAGGCTGCAGGCCCAGACGGCATCCCCAGCCGCGCCCTTAGAGCATGCGCAGACCAGCTGGCCGGTGTGTTTACGGACATATTCAGTCAATCCCTATACCAGTCTGCTGTTCCCACATGCTTCAAGAGGGCCACCATTGTTCCTGTTCCCAAGAAAGCTAAGGTAACTGAGCTAAACGACTACCGCCCCGTAGCACTCACTTCCGTCATCATGAAGTACTTTGAGAGACTAGTCAAGGACCATATCACCTCCACCCTACCTGACACCCTAGACCCACTCCAATTTGCTTACCGCACAAATAGGTCCACAGACGATGCAATCTCAACCACACTGCACACTGCCCTAACCCATCTGGACAAGAGGAATACCTATGTGAGAATGCTGTTCATCGACTACAGCTCGGCATTCAACACCATAGTACCCTCCAAGCTCGTCATCAAGCTCGAGGCCCTGGGTCTCGACCCCGCCCTGTGCAACTGGGTACTGGACTTCCTGACGGGCCGCCCCCAGGTGGTGAGGGTAGGCAACAACATCTCCACCCCGCTGATCCTCAACACTGGGGCCCCACAAGGGTGCGTTCTGAGCCCTCTCCTGTACTCCCTGTTCACCCACGACTGCGTGGCCACGCACGCCTCCAACTCAATCATCAAGTTTGCGGACGACACAACAGTGGTAGGCTTGATTACCAACAACGACGAGACGGCCTACAGGGAGGAGGTGAGGGCCCTCGGAGTGTGGTGTCAGGAAAATAACCTCACACTCAACGTCAACAAAACTAAGGAGATGATTGTGGACTTCAGGAAACAGCAGAGGGAACACCCCCTATCCACATCGATGGAACAGTAGTGGAGAGGGTAGCAAGTTTTAAGTTCCTCGGCATACACATCACAGACAAACTGAATTGGTCCACTCACACAGACAGCATCGTGAAGAAGGCGCAGCAGCGCCTCTTCAACCTCAGGAAGCTGAAGAAATTCGGCTTGTCACCAAAAGCACTCACAAACTTCTACAGATGCACAATCGAGAGCATCCTGGCGGGCTGCATCACCGCCTGGTACGGCAACTGCTCCGCCCACAACCGTAAGGCTCTCCAGAGGGTAGTGAGGTCTGCACAACGCATCAAAGGGGGCAAACTACCTGCCCTCCAGGACACCTACACCACCCGATGTTACAGGAAGGCCATAAAGATCCTCAAGGACAACAACCACCCGAGCCACTGCCTGTTCACCCCGCTATCATCCAGAAGGCGAGGTCAGTACAGGTGCATCAAAGCTACTGTATCTTGCCTATGCTGCTCTGTACCATCACTCATTCATATATCTTTATGTACATATTCTTTATCCCCTTACACTGTGTATAAGACAGTAGTTTTGAAATTGTTATTTAGATTACTTGTTGGTTATTACTGCATTGTCGGAACTAGAAGCACAAGCATTTCGCTACACTCGCATTAACATCTGCTAACCATGTGTATGTGACAAATAAAATTTGATTTGATTTGATCAATGTTGTCATGACCTCAGAATACTATTTTCCCAGACTAGCACACAGGACAGATGGATGATGCCGCGATATGATGTCACGTTCACTGTCTTCAAACTCCCTGTCATGGAGGAGCCAAGGCGCAGCGTGCATGTAATTCCCCATTTCTTTTAATCGTAGTGAAACTTTCACAAAAAGAACAGGTAAACAGAAACAAACGTGACGCAACCGTGGGCGCACACAAACACACACAGAAAATACATAATTACCCACAACATTAGGTGGGAAAAAGGCTTCCTAAGTATGATTCCCAATCAGAGACAACGATAGACAGCTGCCTCTGATTGGGAACCACACGCGGTCAAAAACAAAGAAATAGAAAACATAGAATGCCCACCCAAATCACACCCTGACCTAACCAAATAGAGAAATAAAACGGCTCTCTAAGGTCAGGGCGTGACAGTGGTCCTCTTTCAAATGTGCAACCAGTCCCCTCCCTCTTCCTATCATGGCAGAAGCTCCATCTGTGCTGATGGAGACCTCTGACTTCAGATCTATCCCCCTTTCTGTCAGCATCCCTTTGATGGCCTCATGGATATCCTCTCCCCGTGTGTGCTTCTGTATGATAATATTTTTTTCCACCTTTATTTAACCAGGTAGGCCAGTTGAGAACAAGTTCTCATTTACAACTGTGACCTGGCCAAGATAAAGCAAAGCAGTGCGACACAAACAACAACACAGAGTTACACATGGAATAAACAAAAAAAATAACACAATAGGAAAGAAAATCTATATACAGTGTGTGCAAATGAGGTAAGATTAGAGAGGTAAGGCAATAAATAGGCCGTAGTGGCAAAGTAATTACAATTTAGCAATTAAACACTGGAGAAGATCTGCAGAAGATGAATGTGCAAGTAGAGATACTGGGGTGCAAAGGAGCAAAAAAATAAAATAATAACAATATGGGGATGAGGTAGTTGAATGGGCTATGACAGATGGGCTATGTACATATGCAGTGATCTGTGAGCTCCTCTGACAGCTGATGCTTAAAGTTAGTGAGGGAGATATGAGTCTCCAGCTTCAGTGATTTTTGCAATTCGTTCCAGTCATTGGCAGCAGCCCAACAGCTTCTTTGTTTTGTTATAAAATCTGCCGAACACCAGAAGCTAGGCATTATCAGTGTTATCTGTTGATTCATCCACAGATAATGAAATGCATGCTGCATTCTGAATGGCCTCATCAAGTTGTGGAGTTAAATCTTCAGCTAATATTTCAGTTCTCCTCATTGCTGTGGAATCTGACCGTGGGATCTGTTTGAGATTTTCCCTGAGCTCATCTTTTTGTTTACCTTCAAGCAAGGTGTCAGCAACTTCAAACATGCATCCTTTCATCATCTCAGCGTCTGAAAAAGTATTTTTGTGTTTTCACAAAACCCAAGCTATCCTCAGTGAACCCTCCATTGCATGTTGTTGGGCTGTAAGGAAATTGACAAGGACTTTGGTGGACCTTTCATATTGGGATTTGAGTTGGGTTAATCTTGTTTGTTCTCATCTCTGTGTTTAGGGGATACGTCTGATCGAATTTACTACGCCTGGTGTCATAATAGTGCTTAACATTGGCACACTTCACGAGAGCCACGGACTCACTGCATATCAGGCACATTGGTTTTGTGCAAAAAAAAATGTTACACAAGCCATATTAGCAAAGATACTCGTGACTAAGCTCATTTTAGCTGTGATATTTACAGTTGAACCGCTGTCAAATCTTTCTGTTTCATTATGCCTGCTTGTCCCAAGGTTCCGCGGGGGATATTTGGATTAAGGTGATTGGGTAAGACGCGGCCCTTTGTATTTGCATATAACCATGGGATTGGATTAGACGGGGCACTCGTATAGGCGGGTGTTGCTTTGAGAGAGACAGTGATAAAGAGGCTGCTGTGCCCGGTTGATTTTAAAGCTTTCTAAAAAATTATGTATTGACTTTTATATAACAAAATGAGATGATGTCCGGTCTGGATTGATCCTTCTCTGGGTCCGGACCCGGACCGCAATCCGCCAGTTGAGTTTAGCTGGTTTAGAGTATACATGTGCTTAGGCGTGTCTTCTTTATCATTAATGAGTGTGTAAGTGTATTTTTATACCCATGCCTATAGTGATAGTCTCCATAAAGAGGAAGTCCTTCCCTTTTTGTTGCAGGGTATGTTGAAAGTGGAAGCGAAGGACTTCCGTTGGCCTCTTTAACTGATGTCTGTTATTCTTCACAACCCACAGTACCCAGAGTATCTCTAAAAGAGTGGTCCGTACTCCTGTTCAGTATCTGGAGAGCATGTGAGAGTGAATCTTGGTTACCTTATTGCTAGGTCGAAAATACACAGTTTAGGACAAGAGGATTCTGATATCCCATAAGTCTTTGCATAAATGCGGAAGAATTCTAAACAATGGGACTAGCAATATGAGGGAAAATGACAGGAAGTGAATGTTAGCAGTACACAAAGTTTGCCATCAAACTTGGAAAATAAACACAAACGTAGTGAATTTCAGCTAACTACCCAGCAAACACATAGCATAACTATTTTACGGTTATTGTTTTCATTGAAATGTTTTTCAAATTATCTACAGGCATTCTACTATCCGATCTCTGGTCACGTTTTCAATGCTAATCCTGTAGAATAAAATCAGCAATGGCGCTGGTGTCACGCCCTGACCTTAGAGATCCCTGTTTATTCTCTATATTTTGGTTAGGTCAGGGTGTGACTAGGGTGAGTACTCTAGTTTTTGTATATCTATGTTTTCTTTTTCTTTGTTGACCTAGTATGGTTCCCAATCAGAGGCAGCTGTCTATCGTTGTCTCTGATTGGGGATCATACTTAGGCAGCCCTTTTTCCCACCTTCAGTTGTGGGATCTTGTCTTTGTTTGGTTCCATGTATTTTTGCAAGATTGAAGCTTTTCGTTCGTTGTATTGTTTATTTTGCTGGTTCACATTTTAATCAAATATGATGAACTCAAATCACGCAGCGCCTTGGTCTACCCTTAACGACGAACGTTACAGCTGGTCCAATGAATTTGTTTATTTTCGAACACTGCCACATGAAATTATTACATTACCCTAACCTGTACATTTTCGACCTCGCCTTATTGTGTTCTATGCCCTTAACTTCCTGTATAGTGAAGAAATTCCCTGTGACTAATTCCTAATTTGAGTAAATGTAAGTCGCTCTGGATAAGTGTCTGATAAATTACTAAAATGTAAATGTAATGTAGGCAAGACTGGTAATGTTGGAAAACGTTAGTACATTTTCAACCTCTCCTTGACCCAGTCTGTAATACCTACATGTTTCAAGCATACTATACCATAATCCCTGTGGGCACAGTCCCTGCCCAAGAATGCCAAGTTAACCTGTCTAAATGACTATCGCCCCGTAGCACTCACATCTGTAGGTCATGGCTCACATCAACACCACCATCCCACACCCTGGACCAATTTGCAAACCGTCACAACAGATGACACAATCTTTATTGCACTCCAGACGTATCAGTGACATCATCAAACAGGTGCGTTGCATGAAAAAATATGCCAGTAGGCCTAATACTAGTGTTATTAAGCTAACTGGCAAGTGTATTATTTTTGGGAGAAAACGTGGAGTTAGTGTTAAACTCTTTAGGTGATTTGTTTGCATCTTTTTTTTTTTTTTTGAGGTGTGCTGTTTGGTCCTTAGTTTTGGTTGCTGTTTGTTTGGTAAACTTGCCATTGCGGTGGATAGTTGGTTGTGTGCTAGGTTGGAGAGAGTAACATTTGTTAATTTCCAGGCCCTTTCCCAGGCTGGAAACTCTTGCTCTACTTGCTGTTGGGACATCGGTCCGAGGAGGTGAGTACAATCTGCTGTTTACCTCAGTGAGAGATTTGGGTAGGTTAGTAGGTTAGTGCTATTAGCTACCCGGAGCTATAGCCTTTCTTTTCCCCAGTTAGGCTTAGCATGGTTATTTTGTTTTATTATTTTTGTGTGGTGTCATTGGATTGAGCAGTTGTCTCGGGGGCACATCCGTGGCTTGGGGGAATCTGCCAGCGTGCTGGGGGGGTTTTCCATGGCGTAATTACCGAGGGTAGTGGTGGTTTACTCACTCACCGACAAATTCTCGCAAGGCACCCAGACCTCCACCCCCTGTATTTCTGTCTTTTCTTTGTGAATGATGGGATGATTGATTGACCAAATACTTATTTTCCACCATAATTTGCAAATAAATTCATTAAAAATCCTACAATGTGATTTTCTGGATTTGTTTTCTCATTTTGTCTGTCATAGTTGAAGTGTACCTATGATGAAAATTACAGGCCTCTCTCATCTTTTTTAAGTGGGAGAACTTGCACAATTGGTGGCTGACTAAATACTTTTTTGCCCCACTGTACATGTGATATGAGTAATGTAAGATATGTAAACATTATTAAAGTGGCATTATTTAGAGTGACAAGTGATCCATTTATTAAAGTGGCCATTGATTGGGTATCAATGTAGGCAACAACCTCTCTGAGTTAGTGATTGCTATTTAGCAGCCTGATGGCCTTGAGATAGAAGCTGTTTTCAGTCTCTCAGTCCCAGATTTGATGCACCTGTACTGACCTCGCCTTCTGGATGGTAGCGGTGTGAACAGGCAGTGGCTCGGGTGGTTGTTGTCCTTGATGATCTTTTTGGCCTTCCTGTGACATCAGGTGCTGTAGGTGTCATGGAGGGCAGGAAGTTTTCCCCCAGTGATGCGTTGTGCAGACCGGTTGAGGGCGTTGCAGTGATACAGCCTGACAGGATGCTTTCGATTGTGCATCTGTAAAAGTTTGTCAGGGTTTTGGGTGACAAGCCAAACTTCTTCAGCCTCCTGAGGTTGAAGAGGTACTGTTGAGTGGATCATTTCAGTTTGTCTGTGATGTGTACACAGAGGAACTTAAAACTCCACTGCTGTCCCTTTGATGTGGATAGAGGGGGTGCTTCATCTGCTGTTTCCTGAAGTCCACAATCATCTACTTTGTTTTGTTTTGTTGACGTTGAGTGAGAGGTTGTTTTCCTGACACCACACACCCTCACCTCCTCCCTGTAGGCCGTCTCGACGTTGTTGGTAATCAAGCCCACTACTGTTGTCGTCTGCAAACTTCATAATTGAGTTGGAGGCGTGCATGGCCACGCATTCGTGGGTGAAAAGGGAGTACAGGAGGGGCTAAGCACGCACCCTTGTGGAGCCCCAGTTTTGAGGGTCAGCGAAGTGGAGATGTTGTTTCCTACTTTCACCACCTGGGGGCAGCCTGTCAGAAAGTCCAGGACCCAATTGCACGGGGCGGGGTTAAGACCCAGGGCCTCCAGCTTGATGATGAGCTTGGAGGGTACTATGGTGTTGAATACTGAGCTGTAGTCCATGAACAGCATTCTTACATAGGTATTCCTTTTGTCCAGATGGGATAGGGCAGTGTGCAGTGTGATGGCGATTGCGTCATCTGTGGACCTGCTGGGGCAGTATGCAAATTGAAGTGGGTCTAGGTTGGCCGGTAAGGTGGAGGTGATATGATCCTTGACTAGTCTCTCAAAGCACTTCATGATGACAGAAGTGGGTGCTACGAGGTGGTAGTCATTTAGTTCATCTTTGCCTTCTTGGGTACAGGAACAATGGTAGCTATCTTAAAGCATGTGGGAACAACAGACTGGGATATGGAGAGATTTAATATGTCCGTAAACACACTAACCAGCTGGTCTGCACATGCTTTGAGGATCCCGGCTAGGGATGCTGTCTGGGCCAGTAGCCTTGCGAGGGTTAACACGTTTAAATGTTTTACTTACATCAGCCACAGAGAAGGAGAGGGAAGGCGGCACAGTCCTTGTTTTCGGGACAAGACGGTGGCACTGTATTATCCTCAAAGCGGGCAAAGAAGGTGTTTAGTTTGTCTGGAAGTGTGACGTCGGTGTCCGTGACGTGGCTGGATTTCTTTTTGTTGTCCGTGATTTCCTGTAGACCCTGCCACATACGTCTCGTGTCTGAGCCGTTGAATTGCGACTCAACCTTGTCCCTGTACTGGCATTTCGCTTGTTTGATTGCCTTGCGGAGGGAATAGCTACACTGTTTATATGGTTTCCATGGTTAAATGCGGTGGATCGTGCTTTCAGTTTTGCGCAAATTCTGCCACACATCCATAGTTTCTGGATAGGGTAGGTATTAATAGTCACAGTGGGTACAACATCTCCAATGCACTTCTTTATAAATGCACTCACCAAATCAAGCTATTAAGCCGTTACCGCTATTTCATATTCCCGTACTCAGCCAGCCTTTTGAATGTTGGCCCTCTGTCTTGATCTAAGAATGGTAATAGTTACCTGTTCACTGTGATGTGTCAGACCACTAAGTGTCCTGCTGCCTATCCTCTCCGGTCTATCACAACTAAGTCTGTGCTAAAAGCTTTGACTCAGTTTCTCGCTGTTTGAAATCGCTAAGGTTATTCCAAATCAAATCAAATTTTATTTGTCACATACACATGGTTAGCAGATGTTAATGCGAGTGTAGCGAAATGCTTGTGCTTCTAGTTCCGACAATGCAGTAATAACGAACAAGTAATCTAACTAACAATTCCAAAAAACTACTGTCTTATACACAGTGTAAGGGGATAAAGAATATGTACATAAGGATATATGAATGAGTGATGGTACAGAGCAGCATAGGCAAGATACAGTAGATGATATCGAGTACAGTATATACATATGAGATGAGTATGTAAACCAAGTGGCATAGTTAAAGTGGCTAGTGATGCATGTATTACATAAGGATGCAGTCGATGATATAGAGTACAGTATATACGTATGCATATGAGATGAATAATGTAGGGTAAGTAACATTATATAAGGTAGCATTGTTTAAAGTGGCTAGTGATATATTTACATCATTTCCCATCAATTCCCATTATTAAAGTGGCTGGAGTTGAGTCAGTGTCATTGACAGTGTGTTGGCAGCAGCCACTCAATGTTAGTGGTGGCTGTTTAACAGTCTGATGGCCTTGAGATAGAAGCTGTTTTTCAGTCTCTCGGTCCCAGCTTTGATGCACCTGCACTGACCTCGCCTTCTGGATGACAGCGGGGTGAACAGGCAGTGGCTCGGGTGGTTGATGTCCTTGATGATCTTTATGGCTTTCCTGTAGCATCGGGTGGTGTAGGTCTCCTGGAGGGCAGGTAGTTTGCCCCGGTGATGCGTTGTGCAGACCTCACTACCCTCTGGAGAGCCTTACGGTTGAGGGCGGTGCAGTTGCCATACCAGGCGGTGATACAGCCCGCCAGGATGCTCTCGATTGTGCATCTGTAGAAGTTTGTGAGTGCTTTTGGTGACAAGCCGAATTTCTTCAGCCTCCTGAGGTTGAAGAGGTGCTGCTGCGCCTTCTTCACGATGCTGTCTGTGTGAGTGGACCAATTCAGTTTGTCTGTGATGTGTATGCCGAGGAACTTAAAACTTGCTACCCTCTCCACTACTGTTCCATCGATGTGGATGGGGGGGTGTTCCCTCTGCTGTTTCCTGAAGTCCACAATCATCTCCTTAGTTTTGTTGACGTTGAGTATGAGGTTATTTTCCTGACACCACACTCCGAGGGCCCTCACCTCCTCCCTGTAGGCCGTCTCGTCGTTGTTGGTAATCAAGCCTACCACTGTTGTGTCGTCCGCAAACTTGATGATTGAGTTGGAGGCGTGCGTGGCCACGCAGTCGTGGGTGAACAGGGAGTACAGGAGAGGGCTCAGAACGCACCCTTGTGGGGCCCCAGTGTTGAGGATCAGCGGGGAGGAGATGTTGTTGCCTACCCTCACCACCTGGGGGCGGCCCGTCAGGAAGTCCAGTACCCAGTTGCACAGGGCGGGGTCGATTCAGTGACCAAGGTTCTAATTTCACCTCTCATCTGTTTGGTCAGGTTCTCCAACAGTTCCATATTAAATACAATTTGGCTAGCAACTATCACTTGCAGTCAAGGTGCGCTGGAACGTTTCCATCAAACACTTAAGTCTTTGCTGAGAGCTTATTGTACGGAGATGGAGGTGTTGCCATGGTTACTGCTAGACGTCAGGGAGGTTTCACAGGAGAGCACAGGTTTCAGTCCAAATTACTTAGTGTTTGGAAATAATGTGTGCGGGATTCTAGCGGTGCTCCAGGATGACTGGAAGTCTCCCAAGCCACCTCAGTCCCTGTTATCTTGTGATTACCGGTGACGCCTGTATGCCGCTGGTGAGATGGCTAAAGAGAAGCTATCATCTTCACAGGTGAGGATGAAATGAATACTTGATCTGCGAGCTAAGCTGTGTCACTTTAGTCCAGGTGACCAGGTTATTGCTCTGCTGCCAATTGTTACTTCACCTTTTCAAGCCAAGTTTCAAGGTTCATATATGGTTGTGCACCAGTGCACTGAGCAAAACAATCTAGTTGCCACTCCGGAATGAAGGAAAGCGCACCAACTGTGCCACATAAATCTGCTAAAACCCTATTACGCACGTTCCTCTGGGGCCGAACAGTGGGAGTCTGCAGAGGACGGTAACCTGTTATTTTGGCCGTTACCGTTACATCGTCGGGTTCTTGTTTTTGTCATGCTAGGTCTGGGCCAGTAGCCTCATGGTGAGGAGGATGTCCCGATGACTGTGTACTGCAGGGTAGATATAAACAATTCAGAGTCACTGGATATTTTGGATAGCCTTCTCGCTCATCTACCTGCTGATTGGCGAGACGAGTTGGTCGATCTGATTCTGAGTTTTCCAGTTTTGTTTCCTTATACACCTACACTTACAAACTTAATAGAACACGATATTGACGTTGGGGATGCTGATCCCCATCCGTCAGTGGTTCTATAGTTTCTTCAGAGGAACAGCGTGTTGTGACATATGCGTGTCCTCCACGTGACTGGCCACTGTTTACTTTGTATTCCCTGTTCCCTGGGGGGGGGCATGACGAGCCTCCCACCCTGTCTGACAAATTATTTTCTCTTTGCTCTTGTTTTCCTTAACTTCTATAGAGTAGGAATTTTGGATGAAAAGCATGCCCAAATTAAACTACCTGCTCCTCGGGTATGCATATAACTGGTAGATTTGGATAGAAAACACTCTAAAGTTTCCAAAACTGTTAAAATAGTGTCTGTGAGTATAACAGAACTGATTTGGCAGGCGAAACCCTGAGAAAAATTCATTCAGGAAGTAGTTTTTTTGTTTTTTGTTGTAGTTTTCTATTCAATGCCATTACATACAGTATCCATTGACTTAGGACTCAAATTGCAGTTCTTATGCCTTCCACTAGATGTCAACAGTCTTTAGAAATTGTTTTCTGTTATTGTCCGGTTGAAATATTATCGATTATTTAGGCTAAAAACAACCTGTGGATTGAATATAAACATCGTTTGACATGTTTCTATGAACTTTACGGACACAATTTGGATTTTTTTGTCTGCCTGTTTTGACTGCGTTTGAGCCTGTGGATTACTGAAGAAAACACGCAAACAAAACTGAGGTTTTTTGATATAAAGAGACTTTATCGAACAAAAGGAACATTTATTGAGTAAATTAATGTCTTCTGAGTGCAAACATATGAAGATCATCAAAGGTAAGGGATTCATTTTATCTCTATTTATGACTTGTGTAACACTTCTACTTGGCTGGTTACTGTTTCTAATGATTTGTCTGCTGGGCTATGTTCTCAAATAATCGTACGGTATGCTTTCGCCGTAAATCATTTTTCAAATCTGACACCATGGTTGGATTCACATGAAGTTAATCTTTAAACCTATGTAAAATGTGGTTTGTTTTCTGAATTTTTATAATTAGTATTTCTGTATTTGAATTTGGCGCTCTGCAATCTCACTGGATGTTGGCCAGGTGGGACGCTAGCGTCCCACATACCCTAGAGAGGTTAATAGGATGTCGGTGGGCGGAGCAGGGAGCGTCGTCAGCAAAATTGGACACGCCTATGCTCGGGTGTGTCCCGGGGATACATACACCTTTCTCCCATTGATTGAGGAGACTCTCTCCATGCAGACACACTTGGATTTTGGTTGTAGCATCTTTTTGTTAGTTTTGGCACCTCTCAAAACCCCTCATTATTAACATCTATTCACACATCCACTTACTCACACTACTGACTACACACACCATTGTTACATGGATATAGTTTACTTTATTTAATAAATATGCTTGTTTAATGTCTGCATTGTCTTCCTCTTTGTTATGGGCTACGAGCCGGTTCATAACAATAGCCTTTGTCACACCCGGATCTGGTTCACCTGTCCTTGTGATTATCTCCACCCACTCCAGGTGTCGCATGTTATCCCCAATGTATATATCCCTGTGTTTCCTGTCTCTCTGTGCGAGTTCGTCTTGTTTGCCAGGTCAACCAGCGAATTTCCTTGCTCCTATTTTTCCTAGTCTCTGTTTGTTTCTAGTCCTCCTGGTTTTGACCCTTGCCTGAGAGGAGGACCAAAATGCAGCGTGGTTAGAGTTCATGGTTTTTAATAAGAGAAACTAAACATGAACACAATTACAAAAACAACAAACGTGGCAAAACCCAAAACAGTCCTATCTGGTGCAGAGAACACAAAGACAGGAAACAACCACCCACAAACCCCAACACAAAACAAGCTACCTAAATCTACCATATCAGGCCATACATAGAAACGGACAAACTAGACACACAACATAGAATGCCCACCCAGCTCACGTCCTGACCAACACTAAAACAAGGAAAACACAAAAGAACTATGGTCAGAACGTGACACTGCCTGACCATTCTGCCTGTTCTGATTACCAGCCTACCTATCCCCTTGTACTGTTTTGGACTCGGATCTGGTTTCTGACCCATGCCTGGCCTGACCTCGAGACTGCCTATCTTCTGGTACTGTTTGGACTTTGACCTGGTTTACGAACTCTCGCCTGTCCCCGACCTGCCTTTGCCTACTCCCTTTGTCATAATAAATATCGGAGCTTTACCATCTGCCTCCTGTGTCTACATTTGTGTCTCGTCTTGTGCCCTTATAGCCTTGTTATTGTTATTTTATTGTGTTGCCATTTCCTTTTTTTCCAGCAAATTGTTCATACTTTTTATCTCTGCATTGTTGGGAAAGGGCTCATAAGTAAGCATTTCACTGTAAAGTCTAAACCTGTTGTAATGAATTTGATTTACGACACACACAGTTGAGTGAGTTAATCCTCAAATGGACTCATTTCTAATGTGAGGTGACATCATCTGGGCCCTCTGCAGACACTATGGGCCCTAAGAGCACACCTGTCCCTGATTCCCCTCTCAACCAATCAGCCCCTTCTCTGCTGAGGCCCCGGCAGTGAAACAGGCTTAATCTGGTTTAATCTACCCAGCCCCTTCCTAACAGAGCTTTGTGTCCTGATATCCATTTAAGAATCTCATATTTTCAATTCACAGACCTTTTCACACACACTGGTACAACATCAAAGCTTTATACGTTGATGTAAATGATGAAGTTTAGAAACTGTTCAAGGTTGAGGGCAGTCTGGATATCAATCTGTGTATCTCAGTAACAATTTGTCTAACATACCTTTCGCTTTATAAGTGCTCTATTCAAGACAGCGTGATAAATGTAAAGTTAATTTCTGACATATGCAGCGTTTACCGTGAATGCAGTCTCCACTAACGCGGGGACATTGCCTTTACATGGATATCACGCTGTAACATTGAACTACCACCGTATGGGTTGAATAGAGCCCTAAGTCTCTATTCAACCAATAATGTGAAGAAAATAGAGTAAACGAGTAAGTAGCTAGGGAGAACCACTAACTCCAGGAATTAAAAAAAGAATAACCTAACATGTACACTAAGTGTACAAAACATTAGGAACACCCTGTTGAAAGCGTTCTACAGGGATGTGGGCCCATATCGACTCCAATTGTTCCCACAGTTGTGTCAAGTTGGCTGGATGTCCATTGGGTGGTGGACCATTCTTGATACACACAGAACACTGTTGAGCGTGAAACCCAGCAGCGTTGCAGTTCTTGACACACTCAAACCAGTGAGCCTGGCACCTACTGCCATACACTGTTCAAAGACCCTTAAATCTTTTGTCTTGCTCATTCACCCTCTGAATGGCACACATACATAATCCATGTCTCAATTGTCTCAAGGCTTACAAATCCTTCTTCAACCTGTCTCCTTACCTTCCTCTACACTGACTGAAGTTGATTTAACAACTGACAATAAGGGATCATAGCTTTTACTTGGATTCACCTGGTCAATCTGTCATGGAACGAGTAGTGTTCCTAATGTTTTGTACACTCAGTGTATACTGAAGGCCTTATGAATGTTAAAATTAAGAGATAATGCTGATATTAGATTAGTAACATATGATACTGACGAGAAAATAAGATCCCACTTGAAACAAAATGTAGCTAAATCTTTGCAAATATATTGTAATAACATATATTGTAGGCTACACAGGTAGACATTGTTACATTGTACTAATATAGTACTTCATAGTAATACCTCTTTGAGGTATGTAGTCAGATATAATCCTGAAATATACATTCACATGAACAGTATGTTTAATCCATAATACATATCATCCCGCCATCCCTCTCTGACTGATTAACTGTTTTTATTGGCATGGCTGACTTTCCTGGGGCTGGGGGCACTGTTCTGGTTAGTAGGTTCACTCTGCTACACACTACAGGTTCTCAGATCACTTTCATGTGAACCGAAAGCATAGTAATTTAAGTGGGACACAGATGGACCACAACCCTGCTAACCCTGCCAAGAAGGCAAAGCCCTGCCAATGGATTATAATATAAGAAGAACAACCACAAAGATGAACAGAAGCTGAAGAAACTGAACAGTGAAAGTTTGGTTGGAAGAAATGGGAGTTCCAGAATGGAACATTCACCTGCCAAATAGAGGTTCTAATGGAACATACAGCAAATTGAATCTCAGGAGTTCCTTCATGGAACAACACAGGGTATTTTCATGCTAGACACTGATTCTTAGAGCTGGCAGCCAGGCAAGTCCAAGACGAGAGAACCCTGATCGCTTTAATTGAATTAGATTAAAAGGATGGCTTCACTCCAGGTCTAGTAGAGTGGATTAAACCCATCCATTACACTTAGCACTCAGGAGTGGACTTAATTAAAAAGTGACTGAGCTTGACAGCCCTTCACCCACATGCCTCGTTCTCTCTATGCCTGTTTGTCATGTATTAAAAACAAAGGGGATATCAAATTGTAAATTACCAGCAGTGTCAATGTGATTATTGATGCACAAGGCTCACCCAGGCAACTGAAGGTTTAATAACTACTGTATAAACAGAGGCTGGTTTCTGTACAATCACAAACACCACCACACGCCTGCCAGAATATTTTCCAATCCACGTCACACTTTGTGTTTTATTTGGCATACAGTGGGTGGTGGTGTCCCTGCAATCAATATTTTAATTATTTCAATTTCTCTCGCTCTCCAGCCTTAAACAAGCTTGTAAATGAGGTCTGAGTGAGGGCCCATGTAGGGCAGCTTTGCCCTTTGACTCCATGGGTAGTTCCTGGTTACTGTGACCTGGTCGTCACTAGTTACCACAGCCACAAAGTCATAAACTCTGCCTATTTCTACAATTTATCATCTTAAAATCTGATTTTAAACCTAACCCTAACCTTATCCCTAACCTTAACTACACTGCTGTGATCAGGCACCTGGTGAGACACCCAGCTGTGATTGCAATGAAATGGCTAAACAACACTAGACTGGATGATGCGACTCACATGGTACACAGCAGAGGGGGAGCAGTGACACACTGGTCTGTTCAGGAGTCCGTTGTGAATGCAGTATTCATACAGAAATGGGCTGAGCTTGGATTCGTTCTCTATAAAAATAAATAATCCTGGGAGGTTAATACTTTACGTTGTTTGGATTTGAAAATCCAACCGTTGTATTGGAAGGGGATGGGGTTTAGGGGGCTGTGGGTGGTTGTCCATGTGGGTGTGAGTGAGAGACACAGAAGAAAACCAATCAGTAAAAAGGGACATCCCATTAATTATCAACACATCGTGCCGACAACATCACAATAGCCTTTCCAGACTCTGAAGTCAGGAGGACTTTGAGTTAGGTGTCAGCCAGACTATAACAACACAACTTCTTACCTGCAATAGGCAACTATAGCAGACAATGTCAGGCAGCAGGCCAATATAAAGTAATCCAATTTAACATGCTCAGTACTAATTATCCACAGCATCCACTTGACAAATGGTGTTTTCCCGACTAATTGAACTCTGCAGTATTTTGTCTCAAACTCTGAAAACTCTAAAAACTGAATGTGATTGACAAGATTGACTTGAATTCAGGACAATTTCAGACACATAAGACTCTGCTCCCCTGTAAAATGACTTTCTCTCTTCTGTTCTCCTCTCTCTCTGTTCTCTGATTCTGTACTCTATCCAATCATTTTGTCCTGACCCGCCCCCCTCTTGTCCTGTGTGTGTGTGACTCTGTGTCCCTGGTTTGGGGATTCTGATCCAGCTGAACCGCTATGGACAGTAAATCGCTCCCTCTGTAGCCCTGTACTGGCGGTGACAGCTTTCCATTGCTTGACCAGAACAATGTCTGTGTGTGTCACGTGTGTATGTGTTCCTAATATTCCTAGGACTCTACATTGCATTTTCAGTACACTGTTTATAAACACCACATGTGTATTTATATACCATATTCTTGAAATAGCTCACGCTACCTACCACTGTACATATCATTCTTAGTATATCTTGTGTAAATTCATGTGGTGTATATACGTATAGATTCAGTTGTGGAAAAATTGTCATACGTGAGTAAAAGTAAAGATACCTTAATAGAAAATGACTCAAGTAAAAGTGAAAGTCATCCAGTAAAATACTACTTAATTAAGTAAAAGTCAAAAAATATTTGGTTTTAAATATACTTAAGTATCAAAAGCAAAAGTATTTAGCAAACTAGGCACCATTGTATTTGTATTTATGGATAGCCAGGGGCATGCTCCAACCCTCATACATGATTTACAAAGCATGTGTTTTGTGAGTCCGCCAGATCAGAGGCAGTAGGGATGACCAGGGATGTTCTCTTGATAAGTGTGTGAATTTGACACATTTCCTGTCCTTCTAAGCATTCAAAATGGAACAAGTACTTTTGCGTGTCAGAAAAAGTATATTATTTTCTTTAGGAATGTAGTAAAGTATAAAGAGGTAAAAAAATATTGTACGTTCAAGTATTGTTACTTAAGTACTTTACATCACTGTATAGATTACATTTGAATTACTGCTACAGTGCTACTTGGCTTGTTAATTGAATTAGTTTAATTTAAAAAAAAGTTTTTCCTTCTTTTTTATATAATTTGTGTACTTTACTGCATTGTTAGGAGCTAGTAACATAAGCTTTCCATTGCACCCGCTATAACATCTGCTAAACTGTGTACATGACCAATAAACTTTGATTTGAGGTATGAGATGAGAAAACTTTAATTCCACCAGCTCTGGGGCAAAACCTAGGCGTTTAGCTCAGCAGGATAACAGTATCTTGCATCATGCCAATGATGTTGGTTCTATTCGGTCAGATCACAAGTTTGTTGCCTCTCAACCAAAATAGTGTATGTAACATGCAAAGCACACATGTGCAAATCAAAACCAGAGTACCACATTTGTTCTGAGCCTCAGCACATTGCATTTTCCCCCATGCCCATCTTCCAGGTGCATAGCCAGCACCGGAACGGATACCCTACAAGGGTCATATGCCACTGCCAGCACATGCACACCGTAAAAAAACATAGATATGTAGAAGATGCATTACACACACATATGGATACTGGTACACCACACTCAAAACACACGTTAATTGCTGTGCTATTACACCATCATGGCCTTTCCTTGCTTTTCCTCAATAGAAGATGTATGTAGAATGTCATTAGTTTGAAGAGGCAGAGAGAAATCTGATAAAAATATACTCAAAAGGTCAAAGTTCTTAGTTTTTCTAGATGATTTGATCAGGACTAGGGATATATTATGCAAGATCCCAATATCGCCAAATGGCATCAGGACTCAAACTCTGAGAAACAGGCTATTTCCACAGGTAGGTGGTATTACCTTCAGTGCGCACTTCTCCCCAGTCTTCTTATTGGTGCATTCCAGAACCTTCCCATTGATCCCCAACCCAAGGACCTGACTGGAGATCTTATACTCGTCTGTCACCGCGTTACGCTTTATCTCCAATTTTGGGTAAACGGGCATAGGGAATTGCGTGGAATTCGTGTCTTCCTGTGCAGCCGGCGCCGCGTTGTCAGTGGAGTCTGGTTCGGTTTCAGGTTCTGATGTGGTGTCAAGTTTTGGCTCAGCCTTCGGCGATTCAGAAGGTTGCTCCTTACCGTTACCATTTTGTAGCATGGTCACACAGATGTGTCTGTGAGTGGTCACCCAGGATTTTTTTAAAAACTGACCTCAAAAGGCTAATGTGACTTTGAAAGTGAAATGACGCGAATGTCCCGTAATTTACCCTAAGCAGAAATGACTCCTTGACACCGCTAAGGGCGCGCATTCGGTGTTCACTTTCTCCTGGCCAGTTCCTGTGTGCCCCGGGATGTTTAAAACATTGAAAAGACAATAGCCTACGAGTTAATAGTCCCCCGATTAAAAAGGTTTTGTACTAAAACTTTTCTAAAATAAAATGGAAAATACACTACGGTATATACACAACAGCAGCCTATTGATCTTCTTCAACCAATTATTAAATTCAAGTTCAATATAATAATCCTGCATATCCGCAGGGTAAAAAAAAAACAATAAACATGTCCACATTTGAATAGGCTAGAGTAGAAAATGTGTAATTCTGGTCAGATGCCTTCGGTTAAACTGGCCTCGTAACTTTCCAACGTCCTTTTGTCACATGGGCTAATAACTGAGGGGAGTTTGCGTAAGCATTACCCTCTACTCAAGTAATTTCTCAACAGGCTTCCTCTTAAAGGAGCAGTACATTTAGTACAGTCGGCAAATAACTAGTAGTCTGTAATAGGACAGCTAGACCCGACAGGGTAGAATTGAATGGAATTAAATAAAACATATATATATATACCCTAGACTAACTGCAATCTGTCAGAGTAGATGGTAATTTGTGTTTTTAAATGTATCTGCTTTTAAACAAACTCTCCTTCAAGCATGCACAAGTGTGTCAACATTTTGTAGGACATCCCAGGTGAGTGATTTGAATACAAAGTGCTTAATAAAACCCAGACTTAAACCCTCCCCAAATGCAACAATTAATGAGTGGCAAGGAAAAAACTGATGATCAAGAGAGAGGGAGAGAGAAAGAAAGAGGGGTGGACATCCTTAAACTGAAGCAGGCCACATCACCTGCTTAGCTAAACTGTCATTCTGGTAGTCATTTTAAACACGTAATCCAACATAAATAGTATGACGGTATAGCTTAATCTGACATCTTGAGAGTATATAATTTATTGCAGAGACTAAATATAGACTGAACTAAACTTTGCATACAGTCTTAAAGTGCATTGAATAAACGGTGTGCCTAACTGGTTCATCAGTTTAAATATTATCGGATTATAGTGGAGGAAACTGCTTTATTGCGCTCCTCTTCCAAAATAGCACAACTAAAATAAACTTCACTGCGGTTGGCAATGTACAATGCCTTCAGAAAGTATTCACACCTGCTGACTTTTTCCACATTTGTGTTACAGCCTGAATTTAAAATTAATTCAATGTAGATTTTTTTTGTGTCATTGGCTTACACACAATAACCCATAATGTCATAGTGTAATTATGTTTTTTGACATATTTACTAATTCATTTAAAATGAAAAGCTTAAATGTCTTGAGTCAATAAATATTCAACCAGTTTGTTATGGTAAGCCTAAATTAATTCAGAAATAAAAAGGTGCTTAAAAAGTCACATAATAAATTGCATGGACTCACTCTGTGTGCAATAATAGTGTTTAAAATGATTTATGAATGACTACCTCATCTCTGTACCCCACACATACAATTATCTGTAAGGTTCTTAAGTCGAGCAGTGAATTTAAAACAGAGATTCAACCACAAAGACCAGGGAGGTTTTCCAATGCCTCGCGAAGGAGGGCACCTATTGATATATGGGTAAAAAAAAATGCAGGCATTGAATATCCCTTTGAGCCTAGTAAAGTTATGAATTACACTTTGGAAGGCGTATCAATACACCCAGTCACTATAAAGATACAGGCTTCCTTCCTAACTCAGTTGCCAGAGAGGAAGGAAACCGCTCAGGGATTTCACCATGAGGCCAATGGTGCCTTTTAAACAGTTACAGAGTTTAATGGCTGTGAAAGGAGAAAACTGAGGATGGATCAACAACATTGTAGGTCCTCCACAATTACTAACCTAATTGAAAGAGTGCAAAGAAGGAAGCCTGTACAGAATAAAAATATTCCAAAACATGCATCCGGTTTGCAACAAGGCAACACATTATTGAGTAACACTCTCTATATTTTCAAGCATAATGGTAGCTGCATCATGTTAAGGGTATGCTTGTAATCATTAAGGACTGGGGAGTTTTACAGGATAAAAAATAAATGGAATGGCTAAGCACAGGCAAAATCCTAGAGGAAAACCAGCCACAGTCTGCTTTCCACCAGACAATGGGAGATGAATTCACCATTCAGCAGATCAATAACCTAAAACACAAGGACAAATCTACACTGGAGTTGCTTACTCAGAAGACAGTGAATGTTCCTGAGTGGCTGACTTACAGTTTTGATTTAAATCTACTTCAAAATCTATGAAAAGACCTGAAAATGGTTGTTTAGCAATGATCAACAACAAATTGACAGAGCTTGAAGGACATTGAAAAAAATAATGGGCAAATGTTGCACTATCCCAGTGTGAAAGGCTCTTAAGAGACTTACCCAGAAAGACTCATAGCTGTAATCGCTGCCAAAAATGCTTCTACAAAGTATTGACTCAGGGGTGTGAATACTTATGTAATTGAGATATTTGTATTTAATTTTCAATACATTTTCAAAAATATCTAAAAACATGTTTTCACTTTGTCGTTATGGGGTATTGTGTGTAGATGGGTGAGACAAAATGTCAATTTAATAAATTTTGAATTCAGGCAGTAACACAACAAAATGTGGAATAAGTCAAGGGGTATGAATACTTTCTGAAGGCACTGTAGAAACATACAAACATTCCCCCTCAGTAAAAATGTGCATCCTGCCAGGAAAGTCCAGTTTGTTTGATTTTTATGTTTTTGTTGTGTATGTAGTAAGCGAAAGGGAAACTGTGTGTGTGTGTGTTTTGATTGTGTTTAGTAGTCCAGTGCACAGATGAGGGCCACTCCCTGTTTGATCCAGTATCTCTGGGTGGTGTGTGTGGGCAGCTCCACAGCGATCACGTAGTTAGTAGAGTGACCTGTCGTAGACAGAGTTCCTATAGAGAAAACACAGAGCTGCAGTCAAGACCAGACTCAAACTACTGTACTCCCTTTTATGCTGATTAAGGTAAATCATGGTGATCTCATCTGTCAACAAACTGTAATAGTCCCTGGAAGCTGACGATGGAAAATGCATAGCTACAGTATGAAGCATTTCGTTATTAGACACCGGGTCTATTTTGAGCATGTAATAAACCACCTAAAAGAAGCACATGGGCTAATACACTATTACACAGACAGACACACTAATATAAGGATATGCAATCAAACACCAGCACACACACAAACACTGTTGGAGCCAGATCCTTGTACATGAGTGTATATAGTAGGTGCAGTATTGGCCTGTTGTATTGCTCAGGCACTGACCGGCACGTGTGAGGGTCTTGTAGATGGGGCAGATGTAAACTCCTGAAGTGGGTGGTTTGCGGTTGGGCTCAGGAACCATCCAGATGACAGCCATCTCAGTGTAGAGCTCTTTGGGCCGGGACTCAGTGAGCAGGCCTACCTTGGCGTCCCAGCGCGCCCCCTCCAGGAACAAGCCGTGGATGTAGCAACCCATCTCAGGCCTCTCCTTCAGCGCAGAGGCAGACTCCCTCATCACCTGGGATGGGACATAAAGGAGAAGGCACAGATGTCATTAAGTTCAAGGATGTCATCAAAAACATCCAACGTAGAAATCGGCCAAGTAATACCCAATCAAAACAAGTAATCCATTTTCCAACAGGGTTAATTGCTCACTATAAATGTAACCTCCAATATGAAATACATTCAAATTTGGGGGAGGAGGGAAGAGAGGAAGGGAATGAGAGTGTGCTGCTATCTCACCCTGAAGTCAAAGCCAATGGTATCTATGGAGACCACAGAGCGGCGGGCAAAGTTCTGCAGTGTTCCTGTGAGGAAAGCCTGGGGGAAGAAGAAGCCACTGATCCAGAAAACAGGTGGGACACCGTCAGAGATCCAGCCATGTAAGAACTTGATCCTCTGGAGCAGGTCAGACACCCAGGAGGCCAGGGGTTTCAAAGAGGGGTAGGCCTGGTGGAAGACAGAGGGAATACTTAATGAGTGGTCCCGTGGGGGTTTTCACAAAAGGAAAAGTGTAGAGTGATTTCAGTGTGTTTCATAGATGCGGTAAAGAGGTCAATCGAACTTGACCAAAACAATGGAATTACCATGGAAAGGGCTGGGGGAAACAGCCATGGGGGAAAGATTCTGAATCTCCTCATAGAGTACCACAGTATGAGTCATAATACCCATTAAATCTAGCGGTCAAACAAGGAAATGGTTCCAATCATTTTTCCATCATAAGTTTTTCCCATTGGGTTTTTTAGAAACACTTAAAATAAGGGCTGTGTTACATGTAGGCTTACCCTGGCATGACATTTTGATAACCGTGTAAGTCTTTCTAGGACAAGGTGACTTATCAATATATTCATTTGTATTTACCCCTTAAAAATGAAATGCTAATTAGCTACTAATGTGGCTATCAAAGAACTACAAATGTCACGATGATCTGGACAAGACTGCCAAATTGAGGCAAAGGTAAGAATCTCTGGATGAACTACCTAATGTTAGCTACATTTAGGAATGAATAAATTGCCTACATTTCTTTAAATGGATAATTCTGTGAACTGTCTTGTGCAAGTTTTAAATTGACACAATAACTGTTAGCAAAGGTGTCTGCTAGATATGATGTGCAGGAGCTTGCAGAGATTTGTAGTCTTGCATGATGTCTACTTTGATGCTAATTAGCATTTTTGAATCTGAGAGTTAATAGAGCCGAATATATTTATAAAAGTCACCTTGTCCGAGAGATTTACATGGTTATTAAAAAACGTCACGCCAGGGTAGGTGTACACGAAACACAGCCCTTATTTTAAGTGTTTATAAAATTCCCTATGGGAAAACTGAATGGTGGAAAAAGGATTGTAACCATTTCCTTATTTGACTGCCAGGTTTTATGGCTATAATGACACCTGCACTGTGGGGCTCTATTGACCCCCAGCAAAGTTTGTCTATATTTAGGCTATTGTTTATATATGTATTTCACACTATGTTGAGGTAAAAATCTGAATATAATGCTTGTATATATGTCATCCCTAACACATGTTCATGTCATGGTTACCAATCAACTGCATTACAGTTAAACACGACTTTGACTACCATCAATGATTTCTGTAAGCTAGATATGCTAACCAGCTTATACAAACGGGAGTTAACATTTACCAGTCACTACTTTTAAATCTGAAAAGGGACAACTTCTACATGTCATACAGTGAAAACAGCCAAATCGGACTTAAGTAAGCACATTGTAGGCCTGTTACAATACATAAATCATGACGGATTTGCCGATTATTCACTTTTTTTAGATCAGATTTGTGGAATGTGCGTCAATCTTCCATTGACTCCTTGATCGCATCTATTTGGGATAGCCACAGTTCCGTTGACTAGTGGTTTCCATTTGCACGCTGTGCCTCGGTCACGCGCCAGTAAAGACTAGAACGATTCGTGAGTCTATTTGTGACTGCATTTTTTCGTGTTTCTTTTATTGTGTTGAAGGGGATCCCCATTTAAAGTATCTATGAGCGCTCTGAGGTGTTAAACTAAACCCTGGTACCAGGTCTGTGCTAATTAGATGAGTGTGTATATACAGTAGCTGTGATTGATTTAGTGATTCAAAAGGGGTTGATAACTGTTGGTGTATACCATGTTTTCAACTTGCGTTGTTTATTGAAACTGAATTTACATGTTTTCCTTTTAATAATAATTCATAACCATCGGTTGTTTGTGATTATTCTTTTGCATAGTTCAAGGGATATCTAATTGTTGTGTATTTCAATACTGTGTGTGCATATTATATTTCCTAGTGGGTAAACTATATATTCTTTAGGGATATATTACCTACTAGGTTAGGCCCAACCCAGTCCACACACTAATTTTCACATGCTGCCTGCTGTCTGCCTGTTTATTATTTCCACACACCTAGATACTAGGTTCAAACTTATATTAATGCAGGTCCCTCAGCATAGAGGACTACAATAATGTAACTCTAAATATGTTCATGTATATGTTCCTGTAAATACCTTGGCCTGCCACATGTCAGGGACTTTGTTGATGAATAGGCTGTTGGCCATAAGCTCCAGTTCTGATGACATCACCACTAAGCCCTTCAGAGCCTTCACAATATCACTGAGGCTCTGAGATATGACCACTAACAACCGGTTATACCTGAGAGAGAAGGGTGGGTGGAGAGGGATAGGAGAAAGAAAGAGATACTCAGGAGAATGTTGACTATAGAAGAGCTCTCTGAAATGGAATATTGTGATGGTAACTGTAACTGTCTTGAAGTTAATGGTGGGAGAAACAGATACGGCACTAGACAGAATGTTAGGGACTTCAGCAGTGGTTTTTGACAGGACTAGGTTACCTGATGACCTCCTGGATCAGGACTGTGTTCATGGACTCCTCATACTGGACTGGGTACTTAGTCATCACCTCCTGAACACTGATAGGCTGGGGGACCTTCTCAACAATGCCTGCCACTATCTCCTCTACGATCTACAGGGAAAAAAAACAAGATCCATTACCAGCCCAGCCTGAATTCCTTCAAACATACAACACACAATCACTCAACACAACCTCACCACACTTTCTGAAGGTACAGGTTCATACCCCTTGACTTATTCCACATTTTGTTGCGTTAAAGCCTGAATTCAAAATGGATGAAATGTATTGTTTTTCCTCACCCATCTACACACAATACCCCATAATGACAAAGTGAAAACAAGTTTTTATAAATTTTTGCAAATGTATTGAAAATAAAATACAGACAAATTGCATTTACATACAGTATTCACACCCTGGGTCAATACATTTTAGAATCACCTTTGGCAGCAATTTCTGGGTAAGTCTTTCTGGGTAAGTCTCTATGGGCTTTGCACACCTGGATTGTACAATATTTGTATATTATTATTATCATTGAAAAAATTCTTCAAGCTCTCTCAAGTTGGTTGTTGATCATTGCTAGACAGCCATTTTCAAGTCTTGCCATAGATTTTCAAGCCGATTTAAGTCAAAACTGTAACTAGGACACTCAGGAACATTCAATGTCATCTTGGTAAGCAACTTCAGTGTATAGTTGTATAGTTGTGTTTTATGTTATTGTCCTGCTGAAAGGTGAATTTGTCTCTCTGTGTCCGTTGGAAAGCAGACTGGATCAGGTTTCCCTCTAGGATTTTGCCGGTGCTTAGCTCTATTCAGTTTCTTTTTATAAAAAATAAAAAATTCCCTAGTCCTTGCCGATGGGACAAGCATACCCGTAACATGATGCAGCCACCACCATGCTTGAAAATATGAAAACTGGTACTGTGATGTGTTGTGTTGGATTTGCCCCATACAAAACGCTTTGTATTCAGGACATAAAGTTCATTGCTTTGCCATTGGTTTTGCAGTTTTAATTTACTGCCTTATTGCAAACAGAATGATGTTTTGGAATATTTGTATTATGCACAGGCTTACTTCTTTTCACTCTGTCATTTAGGTTAGTATTGTGGAATAACTCAAATGTTGTTGATCCATCCTCAGTTTTCTCCTATCACAACCATTAAACTCTGTAACTGCTTTAACGTCATCATTGGCCTTATGGTGAAATCCCTGAGCGGTTTCCTTCCTTTCCGACAACTGAGTTAGGAAGGAACCTGCATCTTTGTAGTGACTGGGTGTATTGATACCCCATCCAAAGTATAATTAATAACTTCACCATGCTCAAAGGGATATTTAATGTCTGTTGTTTTTTTAACCAATCTACCAATAGGTGCCCTTCTTTGCGAGGCATTGGAAAACCTACCTGGTCATTGTGGTTGAATCTGTGTTTTAAATTCACTGCTCGACTAAGGGACCTTACAGATAAATTGTATGTGTGGGTAACAGAGATAAGGGAATCATTCAGACATCATGCTAAACACTAATATTGCACACAGAGTGAGTTCATGTAACTTATTATGTGACTTGTTAAGCACATTTTTACACCTGAAGTTATTTAGGCTTACCATAAAAAGGGGGTTGAATACTTATTGACTCAAGAAAATTTCAGATGTAATTTTTTTAATATAAAAACATAATTCCAGCTTGACATTATGGGTGTGTAGAACAGTGACACAACATCTCAATGTAATCTATTTTAAGCTCAGGCTGTAACACAACAACATTTGGGAAAAGTCAAGGGGTGTGAGTACTTTCTGAAGGCATTGTATGTTAGCATGTCAACAGAATGGTACCCTGAGTATTACCTATGAGCTTTCGTTAACAAGTCTAACAGCTAAGGAGGCTAGAGTAAGAGTTGTATAAGCAACAAATATAAGTAAGACTAGCTGCTGACATGACCCCAGATAGGACAAAACAAAAGTTCAAAACCTGTTTCTTGCTGGGGTAGAGTTTCAGCGAGAGTAGACACAGGAGAGGACACAGACAGTACCTCTTCTCTGGCCTTGCCCCCGCTGGCTGCTGCTTTAGGCTGGAGCTGCACCACGGCTCCCAGCAGGGCAAACGCCTCGTTCTGGGCAAAGCTGATGTTAGCATTGTCATGGAGACCAAAGATCTCAGGTGTGTCATTGATGGGCAGGCCACGGATGTACGCCAGGTAGCCCTGAGAGACAAGCAAAACGGATATTAGTGGTTGATGGTTGGGAATTAACCAGTGTTTATTAATGCTTAATCAGACCAAACTAACCATCTCCTTCTCTGACCTTGATGTCGAGCTCAGTGTCGATCTGCCTGTAGACTCCGGAGGCGGAGTAGGCGTAGTCGGCACCGAGCACAGCAGGACAGTAGAAGTCCTCCAACACGTTGAGGATGCAGCGGCGGTCCCAGTCATCGGTCACACGACCACCATAGTTGATCTCCCCCGCAGTGTACTTCAGAACCTGGACAGATTGAGTAGAGAACAATGGCATAATCAATCACTTACAGAACGCAGGCACATACACGCACCAGAAAGAAAGGACACACTGAAACATAAAAAATGCATAATCTTGCTAGAAGTATTTGTTTCAGCTGATAGTTAAAATATCTGTAACAAGAATTACATTTCAATGACAATAGAAATAAATTTGGAATATTTGCAGTGCGTCAGACAGTGGACAAGGACGTGTGAAGCTTTACAGGTAGAGAAGAGAGATACGTTTTAGGAATGTAGACAGGAATAGTGGACAGTGGAGAATAGCTAAAAGAATGGGACCAGAGATAAAAGGGTAGGAGATGAGAGGAGATAAAAGGGTAGGAAATTAGAGGAGATAAAAGGGTAAGAAATGAGAGGAGATAAAAGGGTAAGAAATGAGAGGAGATAAAAGATAAAGGAGAGGGGAGATGAAAAGAGAAATACTAAAGGAAAAGCTAGAAGAGAAGAAAGCTAGGAGAGAGAGAGAGAGAGAGAGAGAGAGAGAGAGAGAGAGAGAGAGAGAGTGTGTCTTCCCCACCTTGTAGGGAATGTCCTGGTACTCATCCAGGAACATCTTGAGCTGGCTGATACAGATGCGGAGGTCACCGTCAGTGAACTCATATGGGATGTTGAACCCCAGTGGGCCGAACTTTCTGCGCTCAATGGCATTACCGTGGAACAGACACAGAGACAGGAGCAGGGACTTAAGCTCTGCAGCCTGGAGGAGAGGAGGAACAGGGGACAACGTTAGACGAGGGGTCTGGGTATGTAGTTTTCCACTTGAATTACACAATACAGTACACAGTATAGTATGGGAGTGGGAGAAGCCAGACCCTGGTGCAGGTAGTGATGAAGTCATCATTCAGGCTTAGGTAGGTCTTCAACAGGTTGGCCTTGATGCCTCTGGGAGGCTCGATGGTCATCTTAGAGCCATTCTGCAGAATAGACACGGGGAACTTGTTGCTGGGCAGGCTGGTGAGCCACAGACGGAAATCCCGGTGTACCTAAAGAGGAGTGAATAGGGTGTTGGCAGGTTTAAGAGTGACAAAGGTTTCTACATCTCGCTTTACTGTATAGCTTAAGTTGTGTGTTTGTGTGGATATGTATTCTTCTAGGTGAGCCCACCTTATCTGGGTCAATGTTCTCAATGAGTCTCTCCATGGAGGGCATCCAGCTGGGTGCCAGGTGACAATTCTGGAAGAAGACCCACTTGCCCCTCTCCATGGCACTGTGCATCATTGCCTCAGCCCAGGGACCCTGACACACAACCACAACACACAGGACCAGTTGCACAGAGGTCTCAAGATGATACCAATACTGTAGATATCATAAGGCTTAGGTTCAAACATCATGACTTTGAGCCTAGGCTTAATTCTGTTTGTCTGTTATTTCTCAGACTGGCTTGCACTCATGGTGATGGTGAATGTAGCACGTCTTTAGAAGGGGATACATACAGGACACAGAGTCCTAGTCCTCTGGATAGAAATAGACTGGTAATTATCACTGAGGTGGGGAGACTAAGCTTTTCTTAGCATGACAAATGAGAGTGACCTCATTGGGAGGACTAATTTCCAGTGGGATGTCCCGTGGGTGGGAGGAGTGAGTTTTCCCAGGCATTCCCCAGGCCCTACTGACCTGCCCCTGGCCCAGGGAGATGGCACTCATCTTCTTGGAGAACTTCATGACATCAGCAAACTTGTAGAGGTCAGCGGCAGGGTCGGTTCCGGGAGATAGGACAAAGATGAGCGGCGTGGAGGGGGACGACTCCTTAAATACAACAGACAGATCTGATGCCTGGGGGAGAAATGGAAGGAAGGAGGGAGGGATGGAAGGGGGAGGTAGGGAGGAAGGAGAGAGATACAGTACAGAACGAGGTATGAGAAACATAAAATAAACAATGAGGTGACCTACATTGGGAAGAGTTTATATTGTAAATATTTAAGCCAAATGGCTTTAGAATAAACCTGGTGGTAAAGAGTTTACACTGAGTTGGATACAAGGCAAAACAACATATACCAAAGAAGGCATTGACTGTGGCACTGAGGTAAATCCAACTTAGGATGTCTTCACTACCCAGAAAGGCAAAAGTGCAGCACCTGTGGCTCTATAAAGCGCTGGCCCAGATGAGCAGCAACAAAGTCCTGCAGGCCGTGAGTCATGCGGTCAGCTCTCAGGCAGCGCAATATCAACAGCTTCTGGAAAGAGTCCAGTTGGGTATTCCATTCCCCTGGGACTGGCTCCCTAGACACACACGCACACATCCACAGACACCAGTCAGCAGTCAGAGTAGGCGTAATTTGCAGTATCTATTGACACACTGCAAACTAGCATGTGTTGTGTCTACAAGGTGCTATCTAGAACCTAAAAGTGTTCTTAAGCTGCCCCCATAGGATGACCCTTTGAAGAACCCTTTATGGTTCCAGGTAGAACCCTTTTGGGTTCAATCTAGAACTCCTTTCAAAAGATGGTTCTACATGGAACCAAAAAGGGTTCTCCTATGGGGACAGCCAAACGAAGAACCCCTTTGGAACCCTTTTTCTAAGAGTGAAGAGTTGGCAGGCACAATATCAGTGGCACGATAATTAGAAGTATCATGGCAAGTGAACAAAACATGAAGCGGACTACATTTCTTGGCTATAGTACACAATAGTTTACATAGGACCATAAAGTTCAGTCTGCTTGATGTTTTCTTTATTGACATGGAAAATTAAGAATTGTGGTATTGCGATACGGGTATCAGGACAACCCTAGCTGTGCTTATAAAAAATGTATCTTCTGTGTTTGTGTGTGTATAAAGCACCTCTCTGTGAATCTGGAAGAAAGTATTTGTGTGTGTGAAGACCTGTTTGGCTCGCTGCTGTCAAATATCCTCTTGAAGGCCTTCATGTGTTTGGGGAAGCTGTCTGCCAGGCTGTTGAAGGTGGGCAAAGCGCTGAGGCCCAAGATGTCCTGCCAGGCACGCTCAGACAGCCACCTCACTGCAGGGTTGGACAGCTGCTGCTGGGGCATGCCCCCCGCCAGCAGGTACCGCCACTCGGACTGGCAGGTGGAACACAAACAGAGTATGAGCACAGATACACTTTAAAAACAACAATACAGACCAAACACTAAACACCACCAGTTCCTCCTACCATATCGATCTTGTTCTCATTCATCATGATGCGAGCGCACAGCAGGAAGGCAAACATGAGCTTGTGCTTCTCAAACAGAGAGCGGCACACGTTGCTGTACAGGCTGAAGGTGAAGAACTCATTGATGCTGATGATCCTCTGTTCCACCGTGTCTATGGAGGGACACACAGGGACAACACAATGGGAAAATAGTTTGTTAAGGGGGTTGGATATATTCATGCTACCTTTGGTGCTTAATGATACATGCTACAGAAAAGTGTTTGGCCACGATTTTTACATTGCTGTGATAGCAGTTAAGCATTCAGTTGTGAAAGGGTCGTCCTAAAATGCATACAAATACAGTATGTGTGTGTCTACATTTATGTGGGTGTGTGAATTCTCTTTACCTGCCCTCTCGGAGTTGGCAATGCCCGACATGAAGATGCTCAAAAACCACTCCAGGGAGTACTGGTACATGGGGTCCACGTTGGAAAGGTCCGATACGCAGAAGAAGAGGATCTGAGTACGCACAGCCACAGGGACATACTCCAGACGAGTGGCATCAATGTCCCGCTCTGTCTCCTCAGCCACCATCACTTTGGCCTGACAATGACATCAGCTTTTGTATGGTCATAGTGCCACATCAACGACTCAACAGTTGATTGAACAGTAACAGTATGTTCTTCGCAAAGGGGCAGAGTTAAAAATATACTTGGAAATAACATGTAAAAGCCTTATTTTGGGAAATCCAAAGGGGTCAAGTTGAAGTGTGGTGGTTACACTGCTCCCCATGTCTGACCTGGATCTCTCCGGCCTTGATCTTGGAGGCTCCCAGCACCCGTATGAGTTCCTCATCGTCCACAGGGTTTCCCTCTGAGGAGCTGAGGCGGAAAAGGATCTGGTCTTCTATCTCCTTCAGCTCCTGCTTCATACGAGCGTTACTCACTATCAGCTGGTTCTTAGCCTCCTCCAGGTCAGGCCTCTCTTCAGCCACCACCCGACCCAGCAGCTGGTCCTCCAGACACACACACACACACACACACACACACACACAAGTCAGGGTCAGAGGTCAACCGGCCAGGGAGTAGGGGCCAGTGTCTAAGTGAAGGTGGGTGAGCACATTACCTGGGGGACAGGGTGAAGTTGATGAGGGTAACCTTTGTGGAGATCTCAGGTGAGTAATGTGGGTTGGGTAGCTTGGTGGTGATGTACATTTTGAAGTCATCGTGGTAGGGAATGACAGCGTCTCCCAGCTTCAGAACTGTGCTGCCCTGCTGCTTGAACGTCTGAGGGCGACAACAAGCAACAACTGCAATGAGTTGACTTTATTGTGTGTTGACTGAGTGTCGTATCAACGTGCTATGTGCCCTAGGTAAGGACCTGTCGCAGTAGGACGGGTTCTAGAGCAGGGTCTAGTTCCTCTCCGATGTTCTCCAGTAAGCAAGGCTTCCCGAAGCGAATGGCATTTTCCAGACTACGCAGGAAGTCCCGGTCACTCAGCTTCATCACGTCCAATCCATTGTCACGCTCCTGAGAGGAAGAAGGAAGTAGGGTTCAACCATCATGTCTAACCAACAACTTCTGCATATACATAGGAAATATGACCATATCGCCTTTTAAATACAGGTGTCTCATTACATACAGTTGCTGAAAAAAAAACATTTACTTACACAATGTAAAGCAGGACATTTTGGTTCTCTCGATTTTCTAAAGATGCTATCTAAAGCTGTGCAGTAATGGTTGTGAATAATGAGATTATTAGCTCTATGGCTCCCTCTGTGGACTATGTTTGGAATCAGACCAGTACACAGGAATCACTGAACATTCTCACCATGTTTTTGACCCACTTGTTGGCCTGTCCCTGTGGGTCAATGAAAAGAGCCCAGCGCTGAGAGTACTGTGTTATCACACCATTTTCCACCGACAGGGTATCCTTAGGCAGCCCTGTGATCTATACACACACACGCACACAATGGGATATTGGGATTATTTTACATTGCTATATTATTTGATACTCCAGGTCAGTCTGATATAGGATATTATGTTGTATCTGTGCTAGTAGTGTTGTGAGGGGTTCTGACCTGCCAGGAGCGGATCTTGACCTTGTCCCCTAGAGTGCTGATGAGGTTGGGCTCCTCTGTGTGGGGCACCCCCTGCTCTTTAAAGCCACGCAGCCACTCATCTGCCATGGAGGACCGGTACTCTCCCTGGCAAGGTCATATTGACAGCACACCAAATCAACACAATGGTCATCCATGGGTCATTCTCTCCACAAAATACCTAAAAGCACTACTTACTGTACAAAACTCTCACTAATACGTCAGCATAACACATACATGTAACAATAGCACAACAACAGAGCAGCACCCACAGTAAAGGGTCCCAGGTAGGCCACATATCCTGCTGCTAGCAGCACGTCTCCTGACACGTTATTAACCATGTACTCCAGGTGCTGCACGGTCTCCCTCCAACGCACCTTCTCATCCGCTAGCCCTCCAATCAGCTGGAGAGACACAGACAACACTGAGTTATGTCTGATGTAAATAAATAGGGCATTGCAGAAATTACATTGGAAGGGGGGAAAAAAACTTGTGGAAAATGAAAAGAACAAAGTGACAGTGTAACAATCAACAGTAGGGTTGCAAAGTGGGGAATATTACTGGTAATTTTGGAAATGTACCAGTAAACTCATATATTTTTTTTTTTAACTTCCAAGGATTTTAGGTCATTTTAATAACATATAAAATATGATATTTTTAATGTGGAAAATAGAATCACAAAGCTGTAAACATTATATAACCCATCAACAAATTTTATTTTACCTTTATTTAACTAGGCAAGTCAGTTAAGAACTAATTCTTAATTTCAATGACAGCCTAGGAACGGTGAGTTAACTGCCTGTTCAGGGGCAGAAAGACAGATTTGTACCTTGTCAGCGCAGGGATTTGAACTTGCAACCTTCCAGTTACTAGTCCAACACTAACCACTAGGCTACGCTGCCACCCAATTGAATACATTGCTGTTTCTACATGGAATATCCTTCATATTTTTACAAATTATTATTTTATTTAAAGAGTGACTTCCCCTAAAAAAACAACTTCTCGTTTTGAAAATGGCCTATGTGGTATCGATATGAGTCAGAAACATTTACTCTAGTGTAAAAATTTACTACAAAGTGTAAATAGGATAATTCAGTCTCGTCCAAAATGGAGATTTGCGAAATGATAGGAAAAAAATTGTATGTCACGGAATCAAGGGTACCGTAACAGTATTCCATGGGTTGGGTTTATTTTAATGGCCATGGTCAATTTGGTTTGACATTCGATATCCCTATGGGGCAAGTTATGGACCATTAGTAAATTACACAATATACATTGTACAATATTTTAAAAAGGTCAATAGCTCCAAATTTCAATGAATTAAAAACCCTAATCAACTTAAATTGTAGAAATGAATATACAAATATTGAAAGCATTTAATGAGACACCGAAAAGATTGACATTGTGTAATTTATTGACGGTTCCTAACAATCCCCAGAGATAGGCTATCCAAAGTCAAACCAATTTTGCCACAGTCGCACACAATGAATCTAATTGGCAAAAATAATTTAGCTAACTCTTCCCACCTGCGAACACAGACAACAGACACCCACATCAAACCACACCTCGAAACCAACTCACGTTTGAATTCAGGCATGGCCGCTAGCATTTCTTAACAAACCAAACGAGGCCAAATCAGGAAGTGGAGTCACCGATGAAGTACTGCTTGTCAACATATCTTTGTTGCAAATGTTGCAGGGCCAAACTGGTGGCAGTTGTGAAATAAGTCAATAGTTGGAAGAGTTCATTGCAATTACATTAAAGGTAATTTAATGTTTTTTCATTAATTAGGCTATTTTGCAGTGCTTTGAGCCGGATCATGTCAGAAAAGGAACAGTCAACTCTCCGTTTTGGACTGTTTCGTTACGTAACCTATATGCCAGGATCCAGTACTTCTCGAGGCATGAAAAAAAAAAAAAAATCGCTGTTTGAAATGTAAAGATTCAAATAAATGTGGTCAGAGTTCATTTGAGTTGCCTCCTCTGTAATTCTGCTGCCCCCTAAAAAAAAGTACATGTGAAAATGTTTTTTTTTAGCCCGTGCCTGATACTGTAGAATTGATTCTGGTTTGGCCGGCCCGGGTTTATGGTTTGCGCAACATTGTAACCTAGAGATCAATAGGTTATTTTTCTTTAAATAGCCTAGCTGTGGATTGTGTGTAGCCCAATAATAAGCCATCGCCTTCAGTCGGTAAAATGTGGCAAATCTGTCAGTGAACAGCATACAGCCAAAACAGGCCTATCGCAATATTTCAAATACAATCGCGGGAAAACACAGGTTTTTAATGCAAATGGCTCCTGCTGAAAAGAGAAGACTCTGTGTCGATAGGCTACCAACATTTTATCAACTTCCAAATTGGCCTATTGCATAAACAGTATTTTTATTAAAGTAAACCGAGCGAGATAGGCTTTTGGCACGAGCGCATCGCCGGTGAGTGAGCTGTGCATCATTGGGTGAGTCAGTGAAAGTGGAAAGCTTTTTTAGGACTATAATTTCCTCCTCATTTTGTACACACCTAGGCCTAGGATATTCATGGATTCAAGACAAGGTTGTTTTTAATTGATCTCATTCTCAGTCCATGTAAAAGGCATATGCCATTTCAATCATTTTTGCACTATTAAAAAAAGAATGCTTAAGTCGGCAGCCATATAAAATGGCATAGAATTGCATGAAATGTGTTTATAACAGGCCAATTTTTTCCTATGTATGCAACCTCTGCAGGTACCTCTGCCTACTATACTGCTCTATGCCACTACACAAATATGATGATATGCATGCAATGTTTTATTATAAAGGCGATTCTTTTAATGTGTACCTCAGAGCTCCTCAGGTCACCCTCCTCTTGTGCTAACTTTTTGTTTCCGGCACCTCCCAATTTACAAATTAAGTACTGCTACTTTCTCTTGAACCATATGTTCTATCTACCAGAAAATCATGGACAACATGAACACAGATATAAAGGGAAAAATATATATATATATATATATATATACAGTTGAAGTCAGAAGTTTAGATACACTTAGGTTGGAGTCATTAAAACTCGTTTTTCAACCACTCCACAAGTTTGTTAAACTATAGTTTGGCAAGTCGGCTAGGAGATCTACTTTGTGCATGACACAAGTCATTTTTCCAACAATTGTTTAAAAACAGATTATTTCACATAATTCACTGTATCACAATTCCAGTGGGTCAGAAGTTAACATACACTAAGTTGAATGCGCCTTTTAAGAGCTTGGAAAATTCCAGAAAATGTCATGGCTTTAGAATAGAGGTCGGCCGATTATGATTTTTCAACGCCGATATCGATTATTGGGGGCCCAAAAAAGCCGCTACCGATTAATCGCCCAATATTTATAATAATGACAATTACAACAATACTGAATGAACACTTATTTTAACTTAATACATCAATAAAATCAATTTAGCCTCAAGTAAATAATGAAACATTTTCAATTTGGTTTAAATAATGCAAAAACTAAGTGTTGGAGAAGAAAGTAAAAGTGCAATATGTGCTAACGTTTCAGTTCCTTGCTCAGAACATGAGAACATATGAAAGCTGGTGGTTCCTTTTAACATGAGTCTTCAATATTCCCAGGTAAGAAGTTTTAGGTTGTAGTTATTATAGGAATTATAGGACTATTTCCCTCTATACCATTTGTATTTCATTAACCTTTGACTATTAGATGTTCTTATAGGCACTTTAGTATTGCCAGTGTAACAGTATAGCTTCCGTCCCTCTTCTCGCTCCTCCCTGGGCTCGAACCAACAACACAGCGACAACAGCCACCATCGAAGCAGCGTTACCCATGCAGAGCAAGGGGAACAACTACTAGAAGGCTCAGAGCGAGTGACGTTTGAAATGCTATTAGAGCGCGCTAACTAGCTAGCCATTTCACTTCGGTTACACCAGCCTAATCTCGGGATTTGATAGGCTTGAAGTCATAAACAGCGCAATGCTTGACACACAACAAAGAGCTGCTGGCAAAACGCACGAAAGTGCTGTTTGAATGAATGTTTACGCGCCTGCTTCTGCCTACCACCGCTCAGTCAGATACTTAGATACTTGTATGCTCAGTCAGATTATATGCAACGCAGGACACGCTAGATAATATCTAGTAATATCATCAACCATGTGTAGTTAACTAGTGATTATGATTGATTGTTTTTTATAAGATAAGTTTAATGCTAGCTAGCAACTTACCTTGGCTTACTGCATTCGCGTAACAGGCAGTCTCCTTGTGGAGTGCAACGAGACAGAGGCAGGTCGTTATTGCGTTGGACTAGTTAACTGTAAGGTTGCAAAATTGGATCCCCCGAGCTGACAAGGTGAAAATCTGTCGTCCTGCCCCTGAACGAGGCAGTTAACCCACCGTTCCTAGGCCGTCATTGAAAATAAGAATGTGTTCTTAACTGACTTGCCTAGTTAAATAAAGGTATATAAAAAAGTGTTTATATATACTTATTTTCCACCATAATTTGCAAATAAATTCATAAAAAATCCTACAATTGTGATTTTCTGGATTCTTTTTCTCATTTTGTCTGTCATAGTTGAAGTGAACCTATGATGAAAATTACAGGCCTCTCTCATCTTTTTAAGTGGGAGAACTTGCACAATTGGTGGCTGACTAAATAGTTTTTTTGCCCCACTGTATATATATTTAAAAAATCGTCAAATCGGCGCCCAAAAATACCGATTTCCGATTGTTATGAAAACTTGAAATCGGCCCTAATGAATCGGTCGACCTCTACTTTCGAAGCTTTGGAAAGGCTTATTGACATCATTTGAGTCAATTGGAGGTGTACCTGTGGATGTATTTCAAGGCCTACCTTCAAGCTCAGTGCCTCTTAGCTTGACATCATGGGAAAATCTAAATAAATCCACCAAGACCTCAGAAAAACCTCCACAAGTCTGATTCATCCTTGGGAGCAATTTCAAACACCTGATGGTACCATGTTCATCTGTACAAACAATGGTACGCAAGTATAAACACCATGGGACCACGCAGTTGTCATACCGCTCAGGAAGGAGACTCGTTCTGTCTCCTAGAGATGAACGAAAAGTGCAAATCAATCCCAGAACAACAGCAAAAGGCCTTGTGAAGATGCTGGAGGAAACAGGTACAAAAGTATCTATATCCACAATAAAACGAGTCCTATATCGATATAACCTGAAAGGCCACTCAGCAAGGAAGAAGCCACTGCTGAAAAACAGACATAAAAAAGCCAGACTACGGTTTGCAACTGCACATGGCAACAAAGATCTACTTTTTGGAGAAATGTCCTCTGGTCTGATGAAACAAATGTAGAACTGTTTGGCCATCACTCAATACCTAGGTTTACTTCCACTGTATTCATATCCTACCATACCTTTGTCTGTACATTATACCTTGAAGCTATTTTATCGCCCCCAGAAACCTCCTTTTACTCTCTGTTCCAGACGTTCTAGACGACCAATTCTCATAGCTTTTAGCCGTACACTTATCCTACTCCTCCCCTGTTCCTCTGGTGATGTAGAGGTGAATCCAGGCCCTGCAGTGCCTAGCTCCACTCCTATTCCCCAGGCACTCTCTTTTGATGACTTCTGTAACCGTAATAGCCTTGGTTTCATGCATGTTAACATTAGAAGCCTCCTCCCTAAGTTTGTTTTATTCACTGGTTTAGCACACTCTGCCAACCCGGATGTTCTAGCCGTGTCTGGATCCTGGCTTAGGAAGACCACCAAAAATGTGGACATTTTCATCCCTAACTACAACATTTTCAGACAAGATAGAACAGCCAAAGGGGGCGGCGGTGTTGCAATGTACTGCAAAGATAGCCTGCAGAGTTCTGTCCTACTATCCAGGTCTGTACCCAAACAATTTGAACTTCTACTTTTAAAAATCCACCTCTCTAAAAACAAGTCTCTCACCGTTGCCGCCTGCTATAGACCACCCTCTGCCCCCAGTTGTGCTCTGGACACCATATGTGAACTGATTGCCCCCCCATCTATCTTCAGAGCTCGTGCTGCTAGGCGACCTAAACTGGAACATGCTTAACACCCCAGCCATCCTACAATCTAAGCTTGATGCCCTCAATCTCACACAAATTATCAATGAACCTACCAGGTACCACCCAAAAGCCATAAACACGGGCACCCTCATAGATATCATCCTAACCAACTTGCCCTCTACATACACCTCTGCTGCTTTCAACCAAGATCTCAGCGATCGCTGCCTCATTGCCTGCATCCGTAATGGGTCAGCGGTCAAACGACCTCCACTCATCACTGTCAAACGCTCCCTGAAACACCTCAGCGAGCAGTCCTTTCTAATCGACCTGGCCGGGGTATCCTGGAAGGATATTGATCTCATCCCGTCAGTAGAGGATGCCTGTTTTTTTTATTTTTAAATGCCTTCCTCACCATCTTAAATAAGCATGCCACATTCAAGAAATTTAGAACCAGGAACAGATATAGCCCTTGATTCTCTCCAGACCTGACTGCCCTTAACCAACACAAAAACATGGCCTTCTGCATTAGTATCGAACAGCCCCCGTGATATGCAACTTTTCAGGGAAGCAAGAAACCAATATACACAGGCAGTTAGAAAAGCCAAGGCTAGCTTTTTCAAGCAGAAATTTGCTTCCTGCAACACAAACTCAAAAAAGTTCTGGGACACTGTAAAGTCCATGGATAATAAGAACACCTCCTCCCAGCTGCCCACTGCACTGAAGATAGGAAACACTTTCACCACAGATAAATCCACTATAATTGAGAATTTCAATAAGCATTTTTCTACGGCTGGCCATGCTTTCCACCCGGCTACCCCTACCCCGGTCAACAGCACTGCACCCCCCACAGCAACTCGCCCAAGCCTTCCCCATTTCTCCTTCTCCCAAAACCAGTCAGCTGATGTTCTGAAAGAGCTGCAAAATCTGGACCCCTACAAATCAGCCGGGCTAGACAATCTGGACCCTTTCTTTCTAAAATGATCTGCCGAAATTGTTGCCACCCCTATTACTAGCCTGTTCAACCTCTCTTTCGTACCGTCTGAGATTCCCAAAGATTGGAAAGCAGCTACGGTCATCCCCCTCTTCAAAGGGGAGGGGGACACTCTTGACCCAAACTGCTACAGACATATCTATCCTACCCTGCCTTTTCTACGGTCTTCGAAAGCCAAGTCAACAAACAGTTTACCGACCATTTCAAATTCCACCATACCTTCTCCGCTATACAATCTGGTTTCAGAGCTGGTCATGGGTGCACCTCAGCCACGCTCAAGGTCCTAAACGATATCTTAACCACCATCGATAAGAAACAATACTGTGCAGCCGTATTCATTGACCTGGCCAAGGCTTTCGACTCTGTCAATCACCACATCCTCATCGGCAGACTCGACAGCCTTGGTTTCTCAAATGATTGCCTCGCCTGGTTCACTAACTACTTCTCTGATAGAGTTCAGTGTGTCAAATCGGAGGGTCTGCTGTCCGGGCCTCTGGCAGTTTCTATGGTGGTGCCACAGGGTTCAATTCTTGGACCGACTCTCTTCTCTATATACATCCATGATGTCGCTCTTGCTGCTGGTGAGTCTCTGATCCACCTCTACGCAGACGACACCATTCTGTATACTTCTGGCCCTTCTTTGGACACTGTGTTAACAACTCTCCAGGCGAGCTTCAATGCCATACAACTCTCATTCCATGGCCTCCAATTGCTCTTAAATACAAGTAAAACTAAATGCATGCTCTTCAACCGATCGCTGCCTGCACCTGCCCGCCTGTCCAACATCACTAATCTGGACGGCTCTGACATAGAATATGTGGACAACTACAAATACCTAGGTGTCTGGTTAGACTGTAAACTCTCCTTCCAGACTCACATCAAACATCTCCAATCCAAAGTTAAATCTAGAATTGGCTTCCTATTTCGCAACAAAGCATCCTTCACTCATGCTGCCAAACATACCTTTGTAAAACTGACCATCCTACCAATCCTTGACTTCGGCGATGTTATTTACAAAATAGCCTCCAATACCCTACTCAATAAATTGGATGCAGTCTATTACAGTGCCATCCGTTTTGTCACCAAAGCCCCATATACTACCCACCACTGCGACCTGTATGCTCTCGTTGGCTGGCCCTCGCTTCATACTTCACGCCAAACCCACTGGCTCCAGGTCATCTACAAAACTCTGCTTGGTAAAGTCCCCCCTTATCTCAGCTCACTGGTCACCATAGCAGCACCCACCTGTAGCACGCGCTCCAGCAGTTATATCTCTCTGGTCACCCCCAAAACCAATTCTACCTTTGACCGCCTCTCCTTCCAGTTCTCTGCTGCCAATGACTGGAACAAACTACAAACATCTCTGAAACTGGAAACACTTATCTCCCTCACTAGATTTAAGCACCAGCTGTCAGAGCAGCTCACAGATTACTGCACCTGTACATAGCCCATCTATAATTTAGCCCAAACAACTACCTCTTTCCCTACTGTATTTATTTATTTTGCTCCTTTGCACCCCATTATTTCTATCTCTACTTTGCACATTCTTCCACTGCAAATCAACCATTCCAGTGTTTTACTTGCTACATTGTATTTACTTCAATACCATGGCCTTTTTTTTGCCTTTACCTCCCTTATCTCACCTCACTTGCTCACATTGTATATAGATGTATTTTTCTACTGTATTATTGACTGTGTTTTTTACTCCATGTGTAACTCTGTGTTGTTGTATGTGTCGAACTGCTTTGCTTTATCTTGGCCAGGTCACAATTGTAAATGAGAACTTGTTCTCAACTTGCCTAACTGGTGAAATAAATAAATAAAAATAATGACCATCGTTATGTTAGGAGGAAAAAGGGGGAAGCTTGCAAGTCGAAGAACACCATCCCAACCGTGAAGAACGGGAGTGGCAGCATCATGTTGTGGGAGTGCTTTGCTGCAAGAGGGACTGGTGCACTTCACAAAATAGATGGCATCATGAGGTAGGAAAATTATGTGGACATATTGAAGCAACATCTCAAGACATCAGCCAGGAAGTTAAAGCTTTGTTGCAAATGAGTCTTCCAAATGGACAATGACCCCAAGCACGCTTCCAAAGTTGTGGCAAAATGGCTTAAGGACAACAAAGTCAAGGTATTGGAGTGGCCATCACAAAGCCCTTACCTCGATCCTATAGAAAATGTGTGGGCAGAACTGAAAAAGCATGTGCGAGCAAACCTACAAACATGACTCAGATACACCAGCTCTGTCTGGAGGAATGGGCCAAAATTAACCCAATTTATTGTGGGAAACTTGTGGAAGGCTACCTGAAATGTTTGACCCAATTTAAACAATTTAAAGGCAATGCTACCAAATACTATTTGAGTGTATGTAAACTTCTGACCCACTGGGAATGTGATGAAAGAAATAAAAGCTGAAATAAATTATTCTCTCTACTATTATTCTGACATTTCACATTCTTAAAATTAAGTGGTGATCCTAACTGACCTAAAACGGAATTTTTACTCGGATTAAATGTCAGGAATTGTGACTAAGATGTATGTAAACTTCCAACTTCAACTGTATATTAATCAAGTTTAAATTACCCAAATTTACACAGATTACCAAAATGACCCGTTAATACCCCAGATTTTTTTTAAATCTGGTAATTTTTATAAATTCTTTGCAACCCTGTGTATGGTCTGGCCTCTATATCCTTTTAGATTTGTCCTGCACCTGCCAAGCCAGCGCAAATATGTGTGTTGTTATCAGTGAGCTTTCAATCAATCAATCAATTCAATGTATTTATAAAACCATTTTTACATCAGCAGATGTCACAAAGTGCTATACAGAAACCCAGTCTAAAACCGCAAACAGCAAGCAATGCAGAAGCTTTGTCCCCATCGCTCTCTCTCTGACCTTGTCTGCGCGGACCAGGCGGTTCTCACACAGCTGGCACTTGTTGTCCAGCTCGTCTCTCTTGGCCAGACAGTCATGGTACTTGGCCTGCAGCGTTGCGATGCCCTCTTCCACCTGTGCCAGCTTCTCATTGGCATCGTCCAGGATGAGCTGGGTCACAGCCAGGTCCTCCTGGGCCTCCTGCAGAGCTTTCTGCATGAGCACGCACACACAGGAATGAAAGATACACACATCAACAATCACACAAATAGTGCATATGCAGATGCAATAGTCTTGTTGTACAAGAGAGGGCAGCATTTAAAGCAAATATATTCATACTCTTTTAGGCTCCACACCCTTGGCCACAAAGTGGTACACGTGCATGGCTCGCACCCACTGGCAGATGGAGGTGCAGGCCTTGGACACCTTGGCAATGTTGGCTGGCTGGAACTCTTCATTATCAATGTAGGGTTGTACTAATTTGATCACGGAGTCTGGGATATTTTCCTACAGAGGAGATCGGTGCCAAAATGATTCCAGTCAAAAAGCTCCTCTTACACTGAAAGAAAGTAAAACGCTTTGTTTGGGATAACATGTCCTCAGGACATTGACATACTTTGTCAAATTTGAAGAGGCCCTCTAGGAACTTCCCAGGGTCCTGCAGAAGGCTCTTGCCAGGCTCCCAGTAGTCGTCCACCTTGGTGCCTGGCTTCTCTCCGGCCACCTTCTTAGGCTTGATGGACCTCATGATGCAAACAGCCTCTATCACCAGTTTCACCCCATGGGGCGGGCGCTGCATGGCCCTCACCTGGAGAGACCCAGCCCCAGTCATACAGTACAACAGCCCTCATACAGTACAGAGCAATCTAGGAAAACAACAAGCCAAAAGTACAAGTACAACCATAAACCATTACAGGGCAAAATAATGTCACCTCAACAACGTCGTTCTTGTTGAGAGACTTGAGGCTGGTGAGGGCGGCGTCTAGAGCTGGCAGCGCTTCATCCAGGTCTTTCTGGGCGTCTTCAGCGATGGCACCGGCCACACATGCTTTCTGTGAGGCTTTGGCTTCCTCTGCCTGCACCGCCGTACGGGTCTCCTCTGCAACCACAGTGTCTACCTGTCAACACACACACGCACACAAAGAGTAACATGCATAACACATGTGCTATATAAAGGACACAGCATGTACAGGCATTTGGAGAGCCTGATGAGGCTTCCTGGTCTAATTTACCTTGATCTTCTCCATGGTGATCACTGTGTCCTTGGCAGCTTCCTCCAGCAGAGGCCTCATCATCTCCAGCTCCTCCTGCATCTTACTCACATCCTCTGCTGTCCTCAATAGCTATAGACACACACAGGCACACAGTAAAATCACACGGTTAAACGCAGACCCATATGAACACAGACACACATTTAAAGCATACAAAATACACTTGAAGCAAAAGACACAGAAGAGAAGATGACCTCTTAGATACAAAAATTGTGGCATTGAGGGTCCCTCCTCTCACCTTGTCCAGGCCAGTCTTCATGCGCTGCCGGGCACTGTGCAGCTCCTGTTTCTTGCGGCCGATGAGAGAGGAGAAGATTGCGAGTAGCTCCAGATAGCTCTTGGGCGTGACATAGTTATATCTGGACAGCTCAGCCAGGTACTGCGCACATTTCCTGGCTACCATCTGGTGGATCTCCACACACATCATAATCTAGACAGGGACACAACAGTGGTGAGGGGAGGCTGGCAGGAGACAAGAACACAAACAAACACTCTCTGTTTCTCCTCACCAGGCCTTTCATTGCGGTGGGGCTGGCTTCCAGCTCTGGCAGCTCGTAGAGGAAAGAGGCAGCCACAGACTGGAGGGCCTCCTCTGGCCAGGCACTGAACCAGTCTATAGTGCAGCAGGTCACCAGAGACGGGAACTGTCTGAGCCGCGCACGGAACACCTCCCCTATAGGACTAGACATGGGGAGAGGAGGAAAAGAGGCAGGGAGGAGGGGCGTGGTGGGGAACGGAGAGGTGGAGAGAAGATAGGTGAGGACAGGAGAGTGAGGGAAGAGATGGAGGTGAGGTAAAAAAAAAAAAAAGAAGGTGGAGAGAGGTAAAGAGAAATTAGTAGAGGTTCAAGTCATAAGCTGATCTCTTTACTGTACCTTTCAGATGCTGTGAGTGAGCAGTTCAGTTCAAGTTTTGTCACATGCACAAGAACAGTGAAATGCTTACCTTGCCAGCTCTTCCCAACAGTGCAGTAGTATAACTAATATAAATATAACTATAAATAATAAAGAAAACATGACAAATATCAAATAAGAGAGGAAGCTATTGTCACGACTTCCACCGAAGGTGGCTCCACTGTCTGTTCGGGCGGCGCTCGGTGGTCATCGTCGCCGGTCTACTAGCTGCCACCGATCCCCTTTTCATTTTCTGTTTGTTATGTCTTATTGGTTGCACCTGTTTCTTGTTTGAGTTTTGGTTCAGAACTATTTAAGCCTTTTAGGCCCGCCTGCTTTTGTGCGGGCTTGTTCTCTGTTAGTCTAGGTTGGTTGTGTGTTATGTTCACTGACTGTTTGGTGCCCAGTTTTGGGTTGGACATATTTGTTTACGCCTGTTGTTTTTGGCGTTACTTTTGGATACCGTAATAAAGTTTGGTTTCCCTCTTTTCCTTCACTCTGCTCTCTGCGCTTGACTCCGCACCCACCACTCCTGGCTGTGTGACAGCTATTCACAGGGTCAGTGCAAGTACCAAAATGTACAATGTGCAGGGATACTGGAGAATATGAAGTAGATATGTACAGTACCAGTCAAAAGTTTGGTGCGGCTGGCTTCCGGGTTGGATGCGCGCTGTGTTAAGAAGCAGTGCGGCTAGGTTGGGTTGTGTATCGGAGGACGCATGACTTTCAACATGCAGAGATTATGCGTTCACCTACCAAAAATCTCTAAAATTTAGACTCATCAGACCAAAGGACAGATTTCCACCGGTCTAATGTCCATTGCTTGTCTTTCTTGGCCAATAAAGTGTTGTCTTGTTATTGGTGTCCTTTAGTAGTGGTTTCTTTGCAGCAATTAGACCATGAAGGCCTGTTTCACACAGTCTCCTCTGAACAGTTGATGCTGAGATGTGTCTGTTACTTAAACTCTGTGAAGCATTTATTTGGGCTACAATTTCTGAGGCTGGTAACTCTAATGAACCTATCCTTTGCAGCAGAGGTAACTCTTGGTCTTTCTTTCATGTGCCGGTTCTCATGAGAGCTAGTTTCATCATAGTGCTTGATGGTTTTTATGGCTGCACTTAAAGAAACTTTCAAAGTTCTTGGAATTTTCCGTATTGACTGACCTTCATGTCTTAAAGTTATAATGGATTGTCGTTTCTCTTTGCATATTTGAGCAGTCCTTACACCTTGTCACAACACAACTGATTGGCTCAAACGCATAAAGAAATTCCACAAATTAACTTTTAACAAAGCACACATGTTAATTGAAATGCATTCCAAGTGACTACCTCATGAACCTGGTTGAGAGAATGCCAAGAGTGTGCAAAGCTTTCATCAAGGTAAAGGGTGGCTACTTTGAAGAATCTCAAATATAAAATATATTTTTATTTGTTTAACACTTTTTTGGTTACTACATGATTCCATATGTGTTATTTCATAGTTTTTAATGTCTTCACTATTACTGTACAAAGTAGAAAATAGTAAAAAGAAAGAAAAACCCTGGACTGAGTAGGTGTGTCCAAACTTTTGACTGGTACTGTGCATGAAGGCGGGGATTAGGAGAAAGTGACCGGTAGAAGGATTAATAATAGTAAACAGTATGGCAGCAGCAAAAGCAGTGGGTGGGTGTGTGCATGGTGGTGTGTGTGTGCAACAGTGACAGTGTAGGCGTGATAGGCAGATATACAGTGCATTCGGAAAGTATTCAGACCCTTTGACTTTTCCCACATTTTGTTACGTTACAGCCTTATTCTAAAATTGATAAAATAAAATACAATTCCACATCAATCTACACACAATACCCCATAATGACAAAGCATAAACAGGTTTTTAGACATTTTTGCAAATGTTTTAAAAATAAAAAACGGAAATACCTTATTTACCTATATATTCAGACCCTTTGCTATGAGACTCAAAATTGAGCTCAGGTGCATCCTGTTTCCATTAATCATCCTTGAGATGTTTCTACAACTTAATTGGAGTCCACCTGTGGTAAATTCAATTGATTGGACATGATTTGGAAAGGCACATACTTGTCTATATAAGGTCCCACAGTTGACAGTGCATGTCAGAGCAAAAACCAAGCCATGAGGTTGAAGGAATTGTCAGTAGAACTCCGAGACAGGATTGTGTCGAGGAACAGATCTGGGGAAGGGTACCAAAGCATTACTGCAGCATTGATGGTCCCCAAGAACACAGTGGTCTCCATCATTCTTAAACGGAAGACGTTTGGAACCACCAAGAGTGAGCAATCGGTGGAGAAGGGCCTTGGTCAGTGAGGTGACCAAACTGAGCAATCGGTGGAGAAGGGCCTTGGTCAGGGAGGTGACCAAGAACCCGATGGTCACTCTGACAGAGCTCCAGAGTTCCTCTGTGGAGATGGGATAACCTTCCAGAAAGATAACCATCTCTGCAGCACTCCATCAATCAGGCCTCATGGTAAAGTGGCCAGATGGATGCCACTCCTCAGTAGTAGGCACGATAACCCGCTTGCAGTTTGCCAAGAGTCACTTAAAGGACTCTGACCATGAGAAACAAGATTCTCTGATCTGATGAAACCAAGATGGAAATCTTTGGCCTGAATGTCAAACGTCACGTCTGGAAGAAACCTGGCCACATCCTTACGGTGAAGCACGGTGGTGGCAGCATCATGCTGTGGGGATGTTTTTCAGCGGCAGGGACTGGGAGACTGGTCAGGATCAAGGGAAAGATGAACGAAGCAAAGAACAGAGAGATCCTCGATAGAAATCTGCTCCAGAGCGCACAGGACCTCAGACTGGGGCAAAGGTTCACCTTCCCACAGGACAATAACCCTAAGCACACAGCCACGACAACGCAGCAGTGGCTTCGGGACAAGTCTATGAATGTCCTCGAGTGTCCCAGCCAGTGTCCGTACTTAAACCCAATCGAACATCTCTGGAGAAACGTGAAAATAGCTGTGCAGCGGCATTCCCCATCCAACCTGACAGAGCTTGAGAGGATCTGCAGACAAGAATGGGAAAAACTCCCCAAATACAGGTGTGCCTAGCTTGTAGCGTTATTCCTAAGAAGACTCAAGGCTGTAATCGCTGCAAAAGGTGCTTCAACAATGTACTGAGTAAAGGGTTTGAATACTTATGTAAATGTGATATTTTGTTTTTCTATTTGTAAGAAATTAGAAAAATGTCCATTTTTGGGGGGGGGGTTGTCATTACATGGTATTGTGTGTAGATTGATGAGGAAAAAATTTAATCTAATTCATTATAGAATAAGGCTGTAATGTAACAAAATGTGGAAAAAGTCGACGGGTCTGAATACTTTCCGAAAGCACTGTACATGTATGGATACAGTGCCATGAGTCTGACCTCATGCAGAGCACGGTGTGGATGTTACTGCGGACTCTTTTTATGTAGGCAGTCATGAGGTTGGCTTTGGTGGGCTGCTGGCCTAGGTCCTGCACCACAGGCTTCATAGCGGTCAGGATGCGCTCCTGCTCGTCCACCGCATAGAGGTTGGGCACGTCACCAGAGTTCAGGATGTTATTCACATCCTCCAAGAACGACTCGCTCTTGATCTGAGGTAAAACACACAGGGTTAGAGGGCATGTCGATAAGTGGGTATGTGTAAGTGCTGACACTGTGAAAAAGTACTCACCTGTGTGTCTACAAACAGAAAGGTGATCTGTACATTCTGCAGGCCAGCCTTCAGCATGATGCTCTTGAGGTCTTCCCTCCACTCTGTGTGGCCGTAGTTCTTAGCGAGCTCAATCTGGAAACACTCATAGTCTGACCTGAGGTGTAAATCAACATATTAACACCATATTATCACAGTAACATTCTTTCAGATGTTTAATAAAATAGAAGGTATGAGCCTCACATGTGCGTGGCCAGCTTGGTGAGTGACTGGCGCCCGCTGCCCCCGACCCCCAGGAGGAGGGCGTTTCCCAGGGGCTGGCGCAGGATGCGGCTGATGCGGCACACATGCTGGATGGCATCCATGAAGAGCACCAGCTTCATCTTGGTGGTGCTGATCTGGTTGTAGTCATCCATGTACTCCTCCATGACTCTGGCCAGCTGTGGGAGTCACAAGACAGTATTGGGATGAAAAACACCCATAAATCTCATTACTACCCTAGTAGTGTCACCAAACATTTTTATGGAAGTCTTTTAAAGGGTAATACCGCCACTTTTCAACCTCATATTCATCATCTCCCATACCAAACCAGTGTCTACATATGTGAAAACAGCGTGATTCTATGATCTGTGGTTAAGAAGATAAGATAAGAAAAAAGTGATTTTCAAAAAGTGCAACGAGTTTCTAGTCCAAGGAAGGGTATTTTCTTGCTCCCCACATCACAGCAAATCTCATAGTGTTTGAAAAACACTGTTTTTAAAATTCTTTAACTTTTGATGAAGCCATCGGGTAGAACTTTGTAACGTTATATTTTTGTAGAAATGTGCTGTTTTCACATATTGTATGTTTGCACTGGTATTGTTCTGAAGATAATGAAAACAAGGTTGAAAAGTGGTGGAGTTGCCCTTTAAGTTTAGCAGTGAAGTCTTACCTTCTCCCTGTCCTCAATGAGCTGGTAGGCTTTGTTGTCAGCTCCGGGGATCATGAAGTCTCCAAACAGGACCGGCTGGCAGGGCACAGCATCCTCAAAGCTGCAGCCAAACTCCTCAATGCGGGCCTGTAGGAGCTTATCAAACCAGTCACGGTCCTCAGCACTCACCAGCCGGTCCTGGAACACCCGGCAGCTTTCATGGTACCACAACTGCAGCAAGTGCATCTTGTCCTGAGAATCAAAACAAGCAGCACATCCTCCGTTTGAAGAGCCTTTCAGGGTTTCTATACTGTATGATCTCATGTTTGAGCCGTCAGTCATTTACCTCTATCTTGGTAGCCTCTGCCATCAGGATGCCCTGGAAGACCTTGGAAAGGTCCCTAAGATTGAATGTGTAGTGGGATTTGGCTGGTGTGGGAAGGAGCTGGGAAGTGATGGTGGCGTAGACACGGATAGTGGCGTCCACCAGAGGCCCGTTCAGAGGCTGGATCTCTGGAACAGGTCCTGAGGGAAAAGAGGGGTAAGGGAGACGGGTTGGATATAAAATTAGCAAAGACATATGGAGAACTTTACTTTTTGTGTGAGTAAAAGACCAGTAACAATTTAATAGTTTAGAATTTCATCAACATCTACTCGTATTAATAATCTACATAAATTACTAAACTCAGCAAAAAAAGAAACGTCCTCTCACTGTCAACTGCGTTTATTTCCAGTAAACTTAACGTGTAAATATTTGTATGAACATAACATGATTCAACAACTGAGACATAAATTGAAACAGTTCCACAGACTAGTGACTAACAGAAATTGAATAAAGTGTCCATGAGCACCTGCAAGTTCCCGGACATTTCTGGAGGGAATGGCCCTAGCCCTCACCCTCGATTCTAACAGGTCTCAGACATGATCAATGGGATTGAGAGCCGGGCTCTTTGCTGGCCATGGCTGAACACTGACATTCCTGTCTTGCAGGAAATCACGCACAGAACGAGCAGTATGGCTGGTGGCATTGTCATGCTGGAGGATCATGTCAGGATGAGCCTGCAGGAAGGGTACCACATGAGGGAGTAGGATGTCTTTCCTGTAACGCACAACATTGAGATTGCCTGCAATGACAACATGCTCAGTCCGATGACGCTGTGATACACCGCCCCAGATCATGACGGACCCTCCACCTCCAAATCGACCCTGCTCCAGAGTACAGGCCTCGGTGTAAAGGCCATTCCTTCGACGATAAAGGCGAATCCAACCATCACCCCTGGTGAGACAAAACTGCGACTCGTCAGTGAAGAGCACTTTTTGCCAGTCCTGTCTGGTCCAGAGACGGTGGGTTTGTGCCCATAGGCGACGTTGTTACCAGTGATGTCTGGTGACAACCTTACAACAGCCTTACCGTCTGGTGAGGAACAGCCTTACCGCCTATTGCGGACAGTCTGAGCACTGATGGAGGGATTGTGCGTTCCTGGTGTAACTCGGGCAATTGTCATGCTGTACCTGTCATCCTGTACCTGTCCCGCAGGTGTGATGTTCAGATGTACCGATCCTGTGCAGGTGTTGTTACACGTGGTCTGCCACTGCGAGGACGATCAGCTGTCCGTCCTGTCTCCATGTAGTGCTGTCTTAGGCGTCTCACAGACATTGTGACATTGCCCTGGCCACAGACATGGCTATTTATTGACCTGGCCACATCTGCATTCCTCATGCCTCCTTGCAGCATGTCTAAGACACGTTCACGCAGATGAGCAGGGACCCGGGGTATCTTTCTTTTGGTGTTTTTCAGAGTCAGTAGAAAGGTCTCTTTAGAGTCCTATGTTTTCATAACTGTGACCTTAATTGCCTACTATCTGTAAGCTGTTAGTGTCTTAACGACCATTCCACAGGTGCATGTTTATTAATTGTTTATGGTTCTTTGAATAAGCATGGGAAACAGTGTTTAAAGTCTTTACAATGAAGATCTGTGAAATTATTTGGATTTTTACGAATTATCTTTGAAAGACAGGGTCCTGAAAAGGGGACGTTTCTTTTTTGCTGAGTTTAAAATAATGATGCATGGTAACATATTTCTAGAGCGTCAGTCTTGTCTTTCTCTCTCTCCTTCTTCTGTCTCTCTGTCTCCCTCTCTGACTTACTCCCTGGTTCCTTTTTACTTATATTTCCATCTGTAAGAAAGCAACAAATATATTAGAAAGGATTGGAGCAACTTAACAAACTACCTCCTCAATGTGATTGGTGCCTCAACCATACCTAGCCACCCTCAACCCTTCATCAAAATGAACATCAGTTGGATACATTTTCGGCAGTAAGGCCGTCTCACCCATCCAGTTGCCCAGGATAGTAGAGAAGATCTTCTTCTTGCTGGCATCCTCCATCTCAGTGAAGGAGAGGAAGTTAAAATGGCGTGTGAAACGCTGGGTTATGGGGTTCCTGCCCCCTCCTGGGGGTCCCATAGCGCACGCAAAGTTGATGTCTACCAGGTGTTTAAAAGTGCCTGCAGGGCAAAGCAGAGTTCAATGTGGTGGCCTTCACAGAGCCATGGGAGCTAGATGTGCAGACTCAGCTTTGGAGGAAGGGTCCTCACCTATCTGCTTCCTGTCATACCAGCCTCCATGGTCCATCCACTGGCGGAGAAGCTCAATGGGGGGCTGGGCCCCATAGGTCTCCAGAATGGGCATGTTCAGGTCATCAATGAAGAAGATAAAATACTTCCCCAGGGGAGGCCCAAACACACCCTTACGCCTGACAAATACATGCTTTGGTTAGAGAGGTCAGTATATAAAGGAATGAGAATGCCTTTAGACATTACAGCACAGATCATACAGTACAAAGAGAGATGTTGGTAAAAGGCTTACCTCTTGTCCAGTTTGCTATCAATATAATCCTGTGTCTGGTTGGCTGAAGTGCGAGCAGAGAACATAAGGAAGTGTGTAATGTACTCAGCAGGCATGTTCTTCAGCAGCTTGTCAGACATGGTCAGGGTCTTTCCTGTGCCGGTCGGTCCAATGCACAGCACCTGGTCAACACAGAGCCTCTGACTAAGAACAACTCTACTCACAGAAAGACTCCTCCATTACACTCACAAAAGCTTTCACCAGGAATGATACACTGATAATACACTATTTATGAGTGGTTATTGGGCGGCACTTACAGGCTTCTTGTTAGACAGCAGCATATCCATCAGGAAGGAAATGCGGACTGTGTCTGGTGTGGGTACGATGATGTCAGAGTAGCTGGTCTCTGGCGTGATGACCACATTCTGGGCAGATTTCATCCAACTGACCCAGTGCACCTACACAACAGGATGTATGTCACTTGTATGGCCCTTTATGTTTCTAAAGGTATTTCCAGAATGTTTGCTTTTCAAATGCTCACCTTCCTCCCTCTGTCCTCCTCCTCTTCGTCTCCCATGTTGCTGATTCCTGCATCATCAAGCTGGTAGTCATACACCAGGCCTTCCTCTGGAAAACACAACTCAACCTTCTCCTCTGCCATCTTGGCCCTGAGCCAAGCACTGAAGCGCTGGCAGCTGGGGGCGTCCCCTGTGGCTCCCACACTCCACACCAGAGAGAAGATGAACCAGGGCTCAATCAGCTCCTTTAACCGGTCAAGCTTCTCCTGCAGAAGAGGCCTCTCCCCCTGGCCAAACACACAGTACATGACAGACTAGTCATCAAGAGATGAACATCTCCATCACCTCAGCTGATCACTCATCCCCTTTGTCTCCTGATGGTGGGTATATTGTGTGGGTGTTTGTGGCATGGAGTGGTGTTCACTGACCTCTCGATGGATGAAGGGTTGGAAGAAACAGTCCAGCAGTTTGAGCAGACTGCATGTGAGGTTGCTGTCCATGGAGAAGATTACCTCTTTCACAGACTTCCTTACAAACGTGATGGAATCCTAGAGACACACAGACTCAATTTCCCCTGAGGCCCAACAGAACAAGGCCTGACACAGCCAGACACTCACAACGACTAACTTATGATACAGTTGTAAAGTGGAATAAACATTAGTAAAATGCCTGTTGAGCGGCCCTTTGTGTTACCTGGAGAAACCTGATGAAGAGGGAATTGAGCTGGTCTGTGTAGGGCCTCAGGGGTTCGGGGACCGTCCTCAGCCAGCACTCAGTGAAGGGCATGAGGCCCAGGATGCTAGGCTCTAGGTACACCATCCCACAACGAGACACTGTGGCCGGGGACGCCACCGCCAGGTCCTGCACCTCAAACATCATCGTCTGCACCTGGAGGAGGATACACACATGTATTCTGAATGTGCATAACTGGTATGAGGTGTGGAACAAAATGAGAGAGGGAAAACTGACAGAAGAGATGTAAAGGTTTCTCACGTCTGTGAGCTTGATGATCTCTCCAGAGCTCAGGCAGAGTTTTTTATTGTCATCCAGCACAGTGTTCATGTTCTCGATCCACACAGCGTCCACTGGCCCATCAAACATGTACCACTTCTTCTCCTCGTCCATGGAGGACGACCCCCCACGGATCAGAGAGGACAGGATACCATCCGACCTGAAGGGAGACACACAGAGGGAGAAGAGGCATGAGTGTGTGTGCATGGATGTGTGAGAGTGTTCAGGATATTCAATATGCTATCTACTGTAGGTGTGTTTGTAATGTACCAGGTGTTTAAGTGTTTATGTACTGTATGTGCCCAAATCTACATATGGTATGCGATGGTCTGTTATGGGCACATGGAGCAATTACTCACCATTCATGTGTCAACAGGTCAAACTCCCCGTAGAGCTGTCCCATGGTAATGGACTTGGGGTTGAGGACATAGGTCTGTACAGCCTCATAAACACCACCACTCACAGAGACCTGGCCCTGCAGAGCCGTCATCGCTTTCCCTAGGATCTCATAACACTGACACACAATCCAAGCCAATGGCAATATATTACATTCATTTGTAATACCAGAATCATCTTCAAATACATATATTATGTGCTGCTGGTAAAGAGAGGTCTTTGGGGAATGCAGACCTTGGTTTTTCCGGAGCCGGACGGTCCCACCAACATCAGTCCATGCCTCACAACAGTAGTCTCATATAGCTGAATGCACTTGGTGATGTATCCTGCATTTACACATGGGAAATTAAACCATGTTAAAAATATATATTATTTCCCTCCTAATTTATACCTATATTCTAATCTCAATAGCACAGTATCACTAATAAGCAGATATAATGTAGGTTAGACAGTACAAAAACAAGCTGTGTGTCCCCATAGAGTACGAACCATCCACATCCTTGAGGTTCTTCTTGGCACACACATTGCGAATGGACTTCTCCAGGGTGCCGTAGTCGATGGGCTCCTCCCGTATCTTGGGGAAGAGATCGGACACAATGCCGTTGAAAAGCTTGAGGTCATCTTGGAGGAACTTGGGGACGTTGACGTCTCGTATGGCCCGTAGACAGATCAGTTCCTGGAAGTTAGAGGTGGGAGACAGGCCGATTACATCAGGTTATTGATAACCTGGTCAGTGTATTTAGGCATATAAAGTGTTGTTCTAACCTCATTCATATCTTGATTCTCCCTCTTCAAGTTTCCAGCAGCAGAGATCACGGTCTTCACAGCTCTCATACCAAAGTCATAGTGATCCTGCACACATATACATCAGTCAAACTTTATTGTGGAGAAATTACAAGATTATGTTAATAATACTGTTATTGCATCAAATGGTTGTTTTATGCAACAAAATAGGGTTCTTAAAACTCATCATACTGATAAAATGTACTCTGATTAGATTCTTAACAATATTTGAATGTTTATATCATTCCCAATGAAGGATCATTTTATGTTAAGTTAAAAGGCTCAATGAACCAACAGATGGTCATTTACAATGGTAGTTGTCAACGGTGGGTGTAGCTGGTGCATGGAAGTCAGGCGCAGGAGAGCAGAGATGAGTGAACACGAAGTACTTTACTGAGGCAAATAGTAAGACCAGAACGCAACAGCGTCACCATCACCAAATGCCCAAAACAAGTAAGGCAGCACACAGTACCACAAACAAAGTACAAAGTACCAGCTGCCACAAAACACAGGTATACATAAAACCTGGCGCTAACCAGCCGGAACGTGCCTCGACAATAAACAATACCCCACACAGACATGGAGGGAACAGAGGGCTAAATACACAGTAATTATGAGGAGATGTAAACCAGGTGTACAGGTAAACAAGACAAAACAAATGGAAAATTAAAGGTGGAGCGGCGATGGCTAGAAGACCGGTGACGTCGCCCGCCGAACGCTGCCCGAACAAGGAGAGGGACCGATTTTGGCGCAAGTCGTGACAGTAGTATACTAGTGCAAGGACGATTTTTCCCCCTATAAGTTTGGGTTGGGTTGGGTTGGGTTGGGTTGGGCCTTATTTGTTTTCTACATTAATGTTTTAAACCTTGTAATTTTCTATTAGGTTGAGAAAAATCTGGAGAAATTACATGATTATGTTAATAATACTGTTATTGCATCAAATGGTTGTTTTATGCAACAAAATAGGGTTCTTAGAACTCTATTGTGTCTGTGTGAACTGAGAGGAGCTTCTGAGATTTAACTCTAACAACTGATTTATGATGGTCTTGTCCTCTCTCGGAACCCGCATTCCATAGAATGTATTGTTGTTTATGTGCTGGGTGGTACCAGGGTGGAGATGGCTCCGGTATGGATAATGATGAGAGGAACTTTGTTTTGGGAGTCAGACCCTGGTTTCTACACAATGAGAACAGTCTTTACAGCAGATATAGTCTGCTGTAAATTATTAGTATCTTTCATACAAATCCTAACTTTGTGACCCATTCCATACATCTGTTGTTTGTCATGAACATTCAGGGCATGTAACTTTGCTATAAAATGCTGTGGCTCAAATCCGCTCGTTGGGCTGTCAACGAATGTCGTTGACCAGCTTCATTATTGCAATAATTTATTGATGTTATTAATACATTTTGAATAAAGTAATACCCTGATTGATGACTGACCTTGTCTCTACTCATTATTGATTATAATTTCCACGACAACTTTCACAAAGAAATACAGCACTGTATATAAAGCTTGACCCTCAATATGGCATGATGCGGGTATGGGTACTGGAGCAAAGATTCTATGTAGACTAGGGTACCACCTGGGAGCTGAGCTGCTCGGAGGACAGTTTGAAGGTGGTGGTGATCTTCTTGGAGAGGACTTTAGCATCGCTGAAGCCAAAGGAGTAGAGAGAGATCTCAGCGATCATAGCATAATCAGGGACCATCATAGCAACAGGACGGAACAGAGCCTTAAGACAAACAGATAGAAAAAGAATGTGTTACAGTCACACCTCAGTGCTTTGTTTTTACAATACCCTGCCAGGGATGTGACCTTTTAAATGTTTTTGGGCAATTTTATGTAGCTACCTTTAGGTTATCTGGTAGTTCAGTGCGGCCGGCGTAACCAGGGTTCATGGTGATGAAAACAGCACAAGACGCAACAAGAGGGATCTCTTGCCCCTCAAACACAAATCGCTCCGCCTGAGAGACACAAACACACACAAACAAACGCACGCACAGACATACAAATCTGTAATATTTTCATGTGTGTATGTACTTTTGACTGTGTACATGTTGTCTATGACTGTGTTTGTGTATGTTTTTGTTCACCCTCTGATGCTGGGCCTTATTGATGGTGGCGATTTGTTGGGCCACCACTGACAGCACCTCCACATCAATGCGGTTAAACTCATCAAAACATGCCCAGGCTCCAGAACTACAGGAGATAAAGTAGATCACAGTAGCCCCACAAAAAAAATTAAATACATTCAACAGGATATACAATGCATTTGGAAAGTATTCAGACCCCTTCCTTTTTCCCACATTTTGTTCCGTTACAGTCTTATTCTAAAATGGATTGTATTTATTGTATTTTTTCTTCATCATTCTACACACAATAACCCATAATAACAAAGCATAAACAGGTTTTTAGACGTTTTTGCAAATGTATTAAAAATAAAAAACAGAAACCTTATTTATATAAGTATTCAGACCCTTTGCTATGAGACTCGAAAGTGAGCTCAGCTGCATCCTGTTTCCATTGATCCATCCTTGAGATGTTTGTACAAATTGTTTGCAGTCCACCTGCTGTAAATTCAATTGATTAGACATGATTTGGAAAGGCACACACCTGTCTATATAAGGTCCCACAGTTGACAGTGCATGTCAGAGCAAAAACCAAGCCATGAGGTCGAAGGAACTGTCCGTAGAGCTCCGAGACAGGATTGTGTCGAGTCATCTGGGGAAGGGTACCAAAACATTTCTACAGCATTGAAGGTTCCCAATAACACAGTGGCCTCCATCATTCAATTTGTTTTCTATATTATAGTTTTTTTCTCTTTTGTTATTTTTCATTCATTATTATTATTTTAACCCTTTTTCTCCCCAATTTGTAGTTAAAGTCTTGTCCCATCGCTGCATCTCCAGTACAGACTTGGGAGAACACGGATCTGTAGCGATGCCTCTAGCACTGCGATGCAGTGCCTTTGACCGCTGCGCCACTCGGCCTCCATCATTTTTAAATGAAAGAAGTTTGGAAACATCAAGACTCTTCCTAGAGCTGGCCGTCCAGCCAAACTGTGCAATCAGGGGGGAAGGGCCTTGGTCGGAGAGGTGAACAAGAATCTGATGGTCACTCTGACAGAGCTCCAGAGTTCCTCTGTGGAGATGGGATAACCTTCCAGAAAGATAACCATCTCTGCAGCACTCCATCAATCAGGCCTTCATGGTAGAGTGGCCAGATGGATGCCACTCCTCAGTAGTAGGCACGACGGTCCGCTTGCAGTTTGCCAATAGGCCCCTAAAGGACTCTGACCATGAGAAACAAGATTCTCTGATCTGATGAAACCCAGATGGAACTCTTTGGCCTGAATGCCAAACGTCACGTCTGGAAGAAACATGGCCACATCCGTACGGTGAAGCACGGTGGTGGCAGCATCATGCTGTGGGGATGGTTTTCAGCGGCAGGGAGTGGGAGACTGGTGAGGATCAAGGGAAAGATGAACGAAGCAAAGAACAAAGAGATCCTCGATAGAAATCTGCTCCAGAGCGCACAGGACCTCAGACTGGGGCGAAGGTTCACCTTCCCACAGGACAATAACCCTAAGCACACAGTGCATGAGTGGCTTCGGGACAAGTCTATGATTGTCCTTGAGTGGCCCAGACAGGGCCCGGACTTGAACCCAATCGAACATCTCTGGAGAAAAGTGAAAATAGCTGTGAAGCTGCACTCCCCATCCAACCTGACAGAGCTTGAGAGGATCTGCAGACAAGAATGGGAAAAAACTCCCCAAATACAGGTGCCAAGACGGTAGCGTTATACCCAAGAAGACTCAAGGCTGTAATCGCTGCCAAAGGTGCTTCAACAATGTACTGAGTAAAGGGTCTGAATATTTATGGAAATGTAATATTTCAGTGTTTTGTTTTTAATAAATGTGCTAAAAATTGCTTTGTCATTATGGGGTCTTGTGTGTAGATTGATGAGGAAAAAAATACAATTGAATTAATTTTAGAATAAGGCTTGTGTTCTTTTGTAGCACATACAATTTATATTTATACCAGTTTGGTGTTTTATATAAGGACTAACCTGGCCAGTCCCTTGAGGAACTTGCCCATGGCGATGAAGTCCAGCTGATCCGAGCAGTTGAAGACTACAGTCTGGATAGCCAGGGCTTTCCCCAAGTCTTTAGTGGTCTCTGTCTTCCCTGTTCCTGCAGGACCCGCAGGGGCCCCTCCGAACTTCAGGTGCAGTGCCCCTGTCAGGGTCAGGTAGCATCTGAGAGGGGGAGGGAGCAAGGGGTGAGACCATAGACTCACAAACCCTAAATCCTTTATCGAACAGCCATGTGCAAGTATATCAGTCCCCAGTGTTTTCATCAACTGGTTTTAGCTTATTGTAGCCTGCCTGCTGCTAGCTTCACTGACAAACACTGGGATGGAATTTTATCTCCTGCTAGCTATAGATTTTGGGCACTGCACTTATAAACAGTGTGTAGCTTGTCACTTATTTACGATAGTTTAACAGCTTGCTGATAAGTTGTAGACATGTTCCCAGCAGCCAGTCTGTATTTCAGCATGTTTCCAAAGCACCAATTGCTAAGTTGTAACAATGGGGTGGGGCAGATAAATGCACAGCTCAGCCTCAGACTCGATACTGTACAGACTCTGCTTCATTAAAAATCATTCATTGAGATAAAATAATGTTACTAAAATAGCAAGGTAACTAGCTAGTGTAACAGTATAACTTTAGACCGTCCCTTCGCCCATACCCGGGCGCGAACCAGGGACCCTCTGCACATATCAACAACAGTCTCCCACGAAGCATCGCTACCCATTGCTCCACAAAAGCCACAACCCTTGCAGAGCAAGGGGGACCACTACTTCAAGGTCTCAGAGCAAGTGACGTCACCGATTGAAACGCTATTTAGCGCGCACCACCGCTGACTAGCTAGCCGTTTCACATCCGTTACACTAGCTTGCGTATAGAAGCATCAGTGCATTTTACAGTAACTAGCTAGCTTGCTTATAGAAGGAGAATTGCATTTAGTGTTGCACTAGCTGGTTGGTTAGCTTCCCTTTCTTTCATATAAGTCAGTGACTGGCTCAGGCTCAGCTAGCAAGGTAATCAACACCTGCGATTACTGTATGCCTCGCTGTATGTCTCTCTCAAATGTCAATATGCCTTGTATACTGTTGTTCAGGTTGGTTTATCATTGTTTTAGTTTACAATGGACCACCTCCCACACATGCGGTGACCTCACCCATTACAACCAGCATGTCCAGAGATACAACCTCTCTTATCATCACCCAGTGCCTGGGCTTACCTCCGCTGTACCCGCACCCCACCATACCCCTGTCTGCGCATTATGCCCTGAATATATTCTACCATGCTCAGAAATCTGCTCCTTTTATTCTTGTCCCCAACGCTCTAGGCGACCAGTTTTGATAGCCTTTAGCCGCACCCTCATACTACTCCTCCTCTGTTCAGCGGGTGATGTGGAGGTAAACCCAGGCCCTGCATGTCCCCAGGCACCCTCATTTGTTGACTTCTGTTATCGAAAAAGCCTTGGTTTCATGCATGTCAACATCAGAAGCCTCCTCCCTAAGTTTGTTTTACTCACTGCTTTAGCACACTCTGCTAACCCTGATGTCCTTGCCGTGTCTGAATCCTGGCTCAGGAAGGCCACCAAAAATGTGGAGATTTCCATACCCAACTATAACATTTTCCGTCAAGATAGAACTGCCAAAGGGGGAGGAGTTGCAGTCTACTACAGAGATAGCCTGCAAAGTAATGTCATACTTTCCAGGTCCATACCCAAACAGTTCGAACTACTAATTTAAAAAATGACTCTCTCCAGAAATAAGTCTCTCACTGTTGCCGCCTGCTACCGACCCCCCTCAGCTCCCAGCTGTGCCCTGGACACCATCTGTGAATTGATCGCCCCCCATCTAGCTTCAGAGTTTGTCCTGTTAGGTGAGCTAAACTGGGATATGCTTAACACCCCGGCAGTCCTACAATCTAAGCTAGATGCCCTCAATCTCACACAAATCATCAAGGAACCCACCAGGTACAACCCTAAATCTGTAAACAAGGGCACCCTCATAGACGTCATCCTGACCAACTGGCCCTCCAAATACACCTCCGCTGTCTTCAACCAGGATCTCAGCGATCACTGCCTCATTGCCTGTATCCACTACGGATCCGCAGTCAAACGACCACCCCTCATCACTGTCAAACGCTCCCTAAAACACTTCTGTGAGCAGGCCTTTCTAATCGACCTGGCCCGGGTATCCTGGAAGGATATTAACCTCATCCCGTCAGTTGAGGATGCCTGGTCATTCTTTAAAAGTAACTTCCTCACCATTTTAGATAAGCATGCTCCATTCAGAAAATGCAGAACCAAGAACAGATCTAGCCCTTGGTTCACTCCAGACCTGACTGCCTTCGACCAGCACAAAAACATCCTGTAGCGGACTGCAATAGCATCAAATAGTCCCCGAGATATGCAAATATTCAGCGAAGTCAGGAACCAATACACGCAGTCAGTCAGGAAAGCAAAGGCCATCTTCTTCCGGCAGAAATTTGCATCCTGTATCTCTAACTCCAAAAGGTTCTGGGACACTGTAAAGTCCATGGAGAACAAGAGCACCTCCTCCCACCTGCCCACTGCACTGAGGCTAGGTAACACGGTCACCACCGATAAATCCATGATTATCGAAAACTTCAACAAGCATTTCTCAACGGCTGGCCATGCCTTCCTCCTGGCTACTCCAACCTTGGCCAACAGCTCCGCAGATGTTCTGAAAGCGCTGCAAAACCTGGACCCGTACAAATCAGCTGGGCTTGACAATCTGAACCCTCTATTTCTGAAACTATCCGCCGCCATTGTCGCAACACCTATTACCAGCCTGTTCAACCTCTCTTTCATATCGTCTGAGATCCCCAAGGATTGGAAAGCTGCCGCAGTCATCCCCCCCTTCAAAGGGGGAGACACCCTGGACCCAAACTGTTACAGACCTATATCCATCCTGCCCTGCCTATCTAAGGTCTTCGAAAGCCAAGTCAACAAACAGGTCACTGACCATCTCGAATCCCACCGTACCTTCTCCTCTGTGCAATCTGGTTTCCGAGCCGGTCACGGGTGCACCTCAGCCACGCTCAAGGTACTAAACGATATCATAACCGCCATCGATAAAAGACAGTACTGTGCAGCCGTCTTCATCGACCTTGCCAAGGCTTTCGACTGTCAATTACCGCATTCTTATCGGCAGACTCAGTAGACTCTGTTTTTCTAATGACTGCCTTGCCTGGTTCACAAACTACTTTGCAGACAGAGTTCAGTGTGTCAAATCGGAGGGCATGCTGTCCGGTCCTCTGGCAGTCCCTATGGGGGTGCCACAGGGTTCAATTCTCGGGCCGACTCTTTTCTCTGTATATATCAATGATGTTGCTCTTGCTGCGGGCGATTCCCTGATCCACCTCTACGCAGACGACACCATTCTGTATACTTCCGGCCCGTCCTTGGACACTGTGCTATTTAACCTCCAAACGAGCTTCAATGCCATACAACACTCCTTCCGTGGCCTCCAACTGCTCTTAAACGCTAGTAAAAACCAAATGCATGCTTTTCAACCGTTCGCTGCCTGCACCCGCACGCCCGACTAGCATCACCACCCTGGATGGTTTCGACCTGGAATATGTGGACATCTATAAGTACCTAGGTGTCTGGCTAGACTGTAAACTCTCCTTCCAGACTCATATCAAACATCTCCAATCTAAAATCAAATCTAGAGTCGGCTTTCTATTCCGCAACAAAGCCTCCTTCACTCACGCCGCCAAACTTACCCTAGTAAAACTGACTATCCTACCGATCCTCGACTTCGGCGATGTCATCTACAAAATAGCTTCCAATACTCTACTAAGCAAACTGGATGCAGTTTATCACAGTGCCATCCGTTTTGTTACTAAAGCACCTTATACCACCCACCACTGCGACCTGTATGCTCTAGTCGGCTGGCCCTCGCTACATATTCGTCGCCAGACCCACTGGCTCCAGGTTATCTACAAGTCCATGCTAGGTAAAGCTCCGCCTTATCTCAGTTCACTGGTCACAATGGCAACACCCACCCGTAGCACGCGCTCCAGCAGGTGTATCTCACTGATCATCCCTAAAGCCAACACTTCATTTGGCCGCCTTTCGTTCCAGTTCTCTGCTGCCTGTGACTGGAACGAATTGCAAAAATCGCTGAAGTGACAATTAATCTTAATGGTTGTACAGTCGTCTCAAATAAAACGGTGAAGGACCTCGGCGTTACTCTGGACCCTGATCTCTCTTTTGAAGAACATATCAAGACCATTTCAAGGACAGCTTTTTTCCATCTACGTAACATTGCAAAAATCAGAAACTTCCTGTCCAAAAATGATGCAGAAAAATTAATCCATGCTTTTGTCACTTCTAGGTTAGACTACTGCAATGCTCTACTTTCCGGCTACCCGGATAAAGCACGAAATGAACTTCAGTTAGTGCTAAATACGGCTGCTAGAATCCTGACTAGAACCCCAAAAAATTATCATATTACTCCAGTGCTAGCCTCCCTACACTGGCTTCCTGTCAAAGCAAGGGCTGATTTCAAGGTTTTACTGCTAACCTACAAAGCATTACATGGGCTTTCTCCTACCTATCTCTCTGATTTGGTCCTGCCGTACATACCTACACGTATGCTACGGTCACAAGACGCAGGCCTCCTAATTGTCCCTAGAATTTCTAAGCAAACAGCTGGAGGCAGGGCTTTCTCCTATAGAGCTCCATTTTTATGGAATGGTCTGCCTACCCATGTCAGAGACGCAAACTCGGTCTCAACCTTTAAGTCTTTACTGAAGACTCATCTCTTCAGTGGGTCATATGATTGAGTGTAGTCTGGCCCAGGAGTGGGAAGGTGAACGGAAAGGCTCTGGAGCAACGAATCGCCCTTGCTGTCTCTGCCTGGCCGGTTCCCCTCTTTCCACTGGGATTCTCTGCCTCTAACCCTATTACAGGGGCTGAGTCACTGGCTTACTGGGGCTCTCTCATACCGTCCCTGGGAGGGGTGCGTCACCTGAGTGGGTTGAGTCACTGATGTGATCATCCTGTCTGGGTTGGCGCCCCCCCCTTGGGTTGTGCCATGGCGGAGATCTTTGTGGGCTATACTCAGCCTTGTCTCAGGATGGTAAGTTGGTGGTTGAAGATATCCCTCTAGTGGTGTGGGGGCTGTGCTTTGGCAAAGTGGGTGGGGTTATATCCTTCCTGTTTGGCCCTGTCCGGGGGTGTCCTCGGATGGGGCCACAGTGTCTCCTGACCCCTCCTGTCTCAGCCTCCAGTATTTATGCTGCAGTAGTTATGTGTCGGGGGGCTAGGGTCAGTTTGTTATATCTGGAGTACTTAAGTGTGCTCTCTCTAATTCTCTCTTTCTTTCTCTCTCTCGGAGGACCTGAGCCCTAGGACCATGCCTCAGGACTACTGACATGATGACTCCTTGCTGTCCCCAGTCCACCTGCCGTGCTGCTGCTCCAGTGTCAACTGTTCTGCCTTATTATTATTCGACCATGCTGATCATTTATGAACATTTGAACATCTTGGCCATGTTCTGTTATAATCTCCACCCGGCACAGCCAGAAGAGGACTGGCCAACCCACATAGCCTGGTTCCTCTCTAGGTTTCTACCTAGGTTTTGGCCTTTCTAGGGAGTTTTTCCTAGCCACCGTGCTTCTACTTCTGCATTGCTTGCTGTTTGGGGTTTTAGGCTGGGTTTCTGTACAGCACTTTGAGATATCAGCTGATGTACGAAGGGCTATATAAATAAATTTGATTTGATTTGACTAGAGTCCTCAATCTATCTCTATGGGTGAGACATGCTTTCATAACAAGGGTGGGAGTCATTGAGACCCAATGGAGGGTAGCCAAAGCTTACCGGTCTGTGAGTGGGGTGATGACCAGGCGTCCGGAGTTGCCCAGGTACTCATATCCGTAGAGGAACTCTGCGTTCACCGCCCGGATATACAGGTCATTTCGAGCCCAGTAATACCTAGAAACAAATATGAATTAAGGGGAATCTGGAATGTTCACAGATTTTTGCATGTCATCTGCACACAATGGTTCAACCCAAATCGTTAGCTCTCTAAGGCAGAAGAAGTACATCATATGAGCAGCAGGTATATTTTGTTGGGCAGGTCAAACCTGAGCTGGCTGATCCACTCAAAGTCATTGATGCTGGAGACGCCCTCCTCTACCAGCTTGGCTGCCACGTCCTTGGCATGGACCTCTATGACGATGAGGGCAGACAGAACGGCTCTCTGCATCTTAGACAGGCGGCCCCTCACCAGCTGCACCAGGTCTCCCAGCTACACCATAACAAAGGGGAGGACACTGTCAGTCACATATTCTCTTTCACATTCTTCACAATGATATCATAGCCCATTGAAGCAATACTGATGGTCCCAGTTGGTTCAGTAGGTAGATCATGGAGCTTGCAACACCAAGGTTGTGGGTTTGATTCCCACAGAGAAAAAAGTATGAACATTTATGCACTCACTCTACTGTAAGTTCCTCTGGATAAGAGCGTCTACTAAATTACTAAAATGTCAAATGTTTTCCATGCACATCTGAACTTCAGCTACAAATTAGACAGGTTGGTTGTTTAGCAACAACTGACTTGTGCATAACTATAGGCCAAATAGACGAGGTTAGCTTAGATTGACAACATGTAAGCTATACAGTGCCTTGCGAAAGTATTCGGCCCCCTTGAACTTTGCGACCTTTTGCCACATTTCAGGCTTCAAACATAAAGATATAAAACTGTATTTTTTTGTGAAGAATCAACAACAAGTGGGACACAATCATGATGTGGAACGACATTTATTAGATATTTCAAACTTTTTTAACAAATCAAAAACTGAAAAATTGGGCGTGCAAAATTATTCAGCCCCTTTACTTTCAGTGCAGCAAACTCTCTCCAGAAGTTCAGTGAGGATCTCTGAATGATCCAATGTTGACCTAAATGACTAATGATGATAAATACAATCCACCTGTGTGTAATCAAGTCTCCGTATAAATGCACCTGCACTGTGATAGTCTCAGAGGTCCGTTAAAAGCGCAGAGAGCATCATGAAGAACAAGGAACACACCAGGCAGGTCCGAGATACTGTTGTGAAGAAGTTTAAAGCCGGATTTGGATACAAAAAGATTTCCCAAGCTTTAAACATCCCAAGGAGCACTGTGCAAGCGATAATATTGAAATGGAAGGAGTATCAGACCACTGCAAATCTACCAAGACCTGGCCGTCCCTCTAAACTTTCAGCTCATACAAGGAGAAGACTGGTCAGAGATGCAGCCAAGAGGCCCATGATCACTCTGGATGAACTGCAGAGATCTACAGCTGAGGTGGGAGACTCTGTCCATAGGACAACAATCAGTCGTATATTGCACAAATCTGGCCTTTATGGAAGAGTGGCAAGAAGAAAGCCATTTCTTAAAGATATCCATAAAAAGTGTTGTTTAAAGTTTGCCACAAGCCACCTGGGAGACACACCAAACATGTGGAAGAAGGTGCTCTGGTCAGATGAAACCAAAATTGAACTTTTTGGCAACAATACAAAACGTTATGTTTGGCGTAAAAGCAACACAGCTCATCACACCATCCCCACTGTCAAACATGGTGGTGGCAGCATCATGGTTTGGGCCTGCTTTTCTTCAGCAGGGACAGGGAAGATGGTTAAAATTGATGGGAAGATGGATGGAGCCAAATACAGGACCATTCTGGAAGAAAACCTGATGGAGTCTGCAAAAGACCTGAGACTGGGACGGATATTTGTCTTCCAACAAGACAATGATCCAAAACATAAAGCAAAATCTACAATGGAATGGTTCAAAAATAAACATATCCAGGTGATAGAATGGCCATGTCAAAGTCCAGACCTGAATCCAATCGAGAATCTGTGGAAAGAACTGAAAACTGCTGTTCACAAATGCTCTCCATCCAACCTCACTGAGCTCGAGCTGTTTTGCAAGGAGGAATGGGAAAAAATTTCAGTCTCTCGATGTGCAAAACTGATAGAGACATACCCCAAGCGACTTACAGCTGTAATCGCAGCAAAAGGTGGCGCTACAAAGTATTAACTTAAGGGGGCTGAATAATTTTGCACGCCCAATTTTTCAGTTTTTGATTTGTTAAAAAAGTTTGAAATATCCAATAAATGTCGTTCCACTTCATGATTGTGTCCCACTTGTTGTTGATTCTTCACAAAAAAATACAGCTTTATATCTTTATGTTTGAAGCCTGAAATGTGGCAAAAGTTCGCAAAGTTCAAGGGGGCCGAATACTTTCGGAAGGCACTGTATTTCCTCTCCAATGTTTATTGAAAACACAAATAAATTTGCACAATAAGCACTTGTTGTCTCTCAAATACATTGTTACAGTTGTTGGCTAGCTAGCTAGCACACTTTAGCAATAGTACTGACATGAAATCAGACAAAACACTTAAACAAGACACTTACGATTCCCCACGTGGCAGTTTCTTGTCATTCTTGCTAGCAATCTGGCCATCCAAAATCACAAAAATACACATGGTTTTCGTAACGTTGTCAACTAACCCATCTATTGCCAGGGTCTAGCCAAGCTTTGGGAAAACTTAGGATACACACCTGTGTTTGTAGCTGGGGATAGAGTCGGTCAGTCAGGTCTCCCTGCTCCAGTGCATTTGACACCTCAGTGGTCCAGAAGGTCTGGCAGCCAGCGATCACCACCTGCCCAGGCCATGATAACACCCACTCTGTACGTGGTTGCTAAGGGGAAGGGACAGGAGGGCACACACACATCACAGTTGTCAGTGCGTTTCACAAAGCTTGGGCACTATTTGGAAAATCCAAAAACCTTAGCCCAGTATAACAGATGACAATACAGTAAGACAAAATCATGTTTGAACTGTATAGTTTTCTGTCCACCGGTTGATATATTGGCAGTTGTGTGTATTCATGGCTGCCAAGGGAAGTCAGGCTTCCCCCGAAAATGGACCAAGAAAAAAACGATCATATTTCATGAATATATACAAAGAAATGTCAATTGAAAAACGGTAAAACAAAACGAAGTGCAGCTAGTTTGCAGTCTTTCCAGCTTCAGTTTGAAGTGATTGTGTTGTTAGATAGCTTCTCTGAACAACAGTGTCCTGATGAGTGAGCACATTTTCTATGCCAGGCGAAATCGCGCCTCATTAGCTCAATGTTCTGGCTGTAACATTATCCAAATAAATGTCACTAGAAAACAGCTTAAACAAATGCAAATACGTTGCTTTTATTCTGTCTGCACTTTAAGTTAGCCATAGTTGGCTAGATAGCAAGCAAGGGATAAGAAAGTTGCTAGCCAGTATGACAATGGAACATTTAGAAGGTATGACTGGGTCGCGTCCATAGATACAGAACAAAAAGACTGAAAGACTGGTTCACGTCTAAGGCAGCAGAACTAATACAACGAACGACCAGACAGCCTGGGTAGCAACCCTAGAAAGCCTAACAACACCCATGTCGATATATCCTCCAAACATCGCCTTTTTGGCCATTATCACTTAAGTATCTGATGCTGTCTGGCCTAAACATGTATGATATCATTGCCACCCACAGCATTGAATTCGATAGCAAGGGAAGCCAACAAGCATTTGGTCTCCCTTGATAAAAACATTCTAAAATAATAGCCAATCAGCGTTCAGCTAAACTCAGTGAGCTCAACTGTGGTTGGTCCTGGCGAACCAAAAAAAGTGTCAAGGGAAGTCAGTTCGGAATTATCTTCACACCAATCACATCACATCAAAAGCATAACGTAATTGACAGAAAAAAATTGAATTGTTGCATCTCACTGTGTCGTTGTTTTCCGATGGCTGGCTAGCTAGCTAGTTAAAATCGTCTCTTTCCTAAATTAGCCATGAATGGAGATAAGGATTTGGACTTTTACTTAATTCTCCATACTGGCCAATGATTACAACGGTGAATCTGATCCAACTATAAATTCATACCTTGTGCCCCTGGCCTGAGAGGATGGGAGTTCAATATGTAGCTAGATGTAGAAGACTAATATTAACTAGCTGGCTCATTGTTGCCCATTATAGGAAGTTAGGTTAGCGAGCAAGCATATTAGCCAGGTAGCCTAGGACAACAAAAATTTAAAGCGTTTACTGTATGACAGTCATAGACCATTTGGGCAACATGAAAGACAGGAGAATGGCATTGGCATTTCTCTACAAGTACGGCGAGTCTACATGTTTTTCTACTTGCACACACACACGCACAGAAATCAGTAACATGGACAGCCACACATATTTAGCTTACGTTGATTGGTCTAAATTGTTTTTGGTATCTTTAAGTTGTCACTGTATTAGAACAAGCATAGGTGATTTGATGATATTGAAATGTTGACGTTGAAATGGTGCTTGAATAGAGGAGGCATCTCCTGTTATCTTTGTGACTTGCGGTAACTCTGTGGTTCCAAATTAGTAGTTGTTTACAAGTTTGAAAATGTACAAAACATTATTAACTTGCTTGCCCATGCTGTAGCTCATGTAACTGTTACATTCAAATATCCTTTGTGGACTTCACCAGACAGATGTTGCTCTCCGGTTTTGTGATGAAACAACCATGTGGTTGAATTTATTCTGCCACTGTGTGACTGTTGTCTTCTTATTGTCTGGGCCTTAGGCCTATATATCACGGTGGCATATGAACTAACAGGTTATAGAGCAAACAACCCAATTATCACAACACATAGATTGTAATATGGCTTTTTTTCCCCCTGGCTTGGCTTCCCCAAAAATTTGACCCATGCACTAAAACTATAGATTTGGTAAGGGGCTGACCTGTGGATAGACCTTCAGCGAGCGTTCAATGTTGTCCCTCAGACAGGCCTTCATAGACTTCTCCACCTCTCTCAGCCAGTCCTCCACATTCCCAGAGGGCCACACTGGCAGGCAGAGCTTGACCTCCTCCCCCTCCCCAGAGTACATATGAGTGATCTGCAGGTCTGACTGGAACTTAAGCTGTGGGACACAGAGAAGGAGAAGAGATAGAAAGAGTTAAATCTTGAGAAAAGGAATATATGAAAAGGGGCGCAGGGGGATAGAGAGAGACAGACTAACCCGTGCAATATTCTCAAAGCATTTGCGCAGATGAGGCTGTACTGCTGTGGGATCCTTGGTCTGGGAGAGAATCTCCAGGAGCTCGTCGTCAGACAGGAAATAGAACCTGCAAAGGCAAAAGTTCTCTATGTTGCCATTTCTGAGAAAGATCAATTCAAAGCTGTTTCTAATGGTATTAATCAACAACTATCGAATTCATCTGTAATACTGAATCTAAATAAACAGTCATATTGGTTAGAGCTGAAACACAGTCAATAGTGACAGCATACCTGGGGAAGGAGCCACGCTTGGTCTCTAGGTAGTCGCTCAGACCCTTCTGCACCAGCTCCAACAGCTTATTACAATCCCTCAGACTGTCCAACAGACGGGGGTCCGGGCACAGGTCAATTACCTAGACACACACATGCACGTATGCACACACACAATACACATTTAGTTTACACTCAGTATCAACACTAAACCTTATTGAAGTCAATCTAAGCATGATGTGGGTTGTTGTTGTATTGTGTTGTGATTACAGTATCTCACCTGTTTGTTGTCATAGGCGCTCTTCATCACTTTCCTCCAGGTGCGCTCCATGGTCTGGTACCTCTTTCCCTCTACAGGCAACTGGCGGTTGATGTCGTCAGAGCTGAAGATAGGCTCCAGGTAAAGCCAAGAGCGCTGGCAGGTCAGCCACTCTTCCAGCACATCCTGCAAGCACCAGCAGAGGGCAGTCACACAACATTAATGAGGCTTTGAAACATCTCATGAAGAATGAACAACATCTACTACAGGGATTTTAAAATGGTGAGAATGGGCCAATCAGCCTTTTAAGGCTCTCCATTCACCTAGTTGGACACTTTCAATGTTACTTTAGCCTCCTTCTCCTTCCAATGACACCCAGTCAGACTTATGTATCTTTCTGCTGTACCTGAGTCATCCTGAGCTTGCTCTCCCACGTGCTGATGCGTTCCTCAAAGGGTTTCTTGTAGGGGGAGAAAGACATGCTCTGGGTCATGACGATGTGGTCATCCAGCAGCTGTGACGCCTCATCTGGGCTCTTCAGGATGTAAGTGCCTGTCTCCTTGTAGGGCAACACCTCGAAGGCCACCGTCGACCACTCATGCTCCATCTTATCCAGAGCCTGAATGGGGAGAGGGAGGACAGGGACACATTCAGTTCAGCCCAAAATTAGGATATTAGATAACTGTGTCCGTCAGCGCTATTGGCTGTAACAGATATTAGCCACTTTATTACTGCCTGCAGTTATCCAGTACCTGTTCGATGGCGTACTCCTTCCCTGCCACCTCGGCCACCCGTGCTATCTCATCCACATGGTCCTGCAGGCCTAGCTCCAGGCAACGGGAGAAAGTGAGGTTGGCCTTGGGCTTGACATTCATGTGGATGCGGTCTGACAGCAGCTGCCAGTGTCTGCCCCTCATCCCAGGATTCCTCAGGCCCTGGATCAGAGGGATGTAGGGACGGAAGTCATCTATCTTCCCCCGGATGTCAGCAGCCACCTCCTGACACGCTGGTGTGTGTGTGTGTGTGTGTGTAGGTAAGTAGGGAGGGAGAGAGAGAAGGAAAGAGGTAGAGAGACAGATCTTTTTCCCCTTGCCACTCATTGATTCTTGCTTTTGGGAGGTTTAAGCCATGTTAAGCACTTTGTATACAAATCAGATTTGATTACTTGATAAAGCGTCACTCACCGGCAGTGGTGTAAAGTACTTAAGTAAAAATACTTTAAAGTACTACTTAAGTCATTTTTGGGGGTATCTGTACTTTACTTTACTATTTATGGCAACTTTTACTTTTACTTCACCACCTTCCTAAAGAAAGTAATGTACTTTTTTTTGTACTCCATACATTTTCCCTGACACCCAAAAGTGCTTGTTACATTTTGACAGGAAAATGGTCCAATTCACACACTTTACCAAGAGATCACCCCTGGTCATCCCTACTGCCTCTAATCTGGCAGACTCACTAAACACAAATGCTTTGTTTATAAATTATTGTGTGTTGGAGTGTGCCCCTGGCTATCCGTCAATAAAAAATAAAAAATGGTGCCGTCTGGTTTGCTTAATATAAGGAACTTGAAATGATTTATACTTATACTATTGATACTTCAGAATATTTAAAACCAAATACTTTTAGACTTTTACTCAAGTAGTATTTTACTAGGTGACTTTCACTTGATTCGTTTACAATTAAGGTATCTTTACTATTACTCAAGTATGACAAACGAGTACTTTATCTACCACTGCTCACCGGGGATGTCCTTGAACATTTTGACACACTTGTGCATAGTCTTGAAGGCGTCTGTGACGTTGCGCTCCAGCTGCTCGGGGTCAATGATGGAAAGGGGATCATTGTGCCAGCTCTCGTGCCACCGCAGCCAGTCTGACGTGGTGGTCCACAGGTCTCTGAACGGCTGGAAGTCCCTGATCAGCTTCTGCAGACGGTCGTACTGCAACACAGACACAGCAGCCAGTCAGTACAAGTCAGTCTTTGTTTTTCCATGTTGGTTGATTGCTCTACAACAGCATAGTCTACATCAACTCAATTAGAAGCCATTGGGGAGGCAGATCGAGTCAATAACGCCACACTCACGTTGGTGATAGGGATGCCAAACAGACGGTCCCGGTTGTTGTATGTCTGGGCCATGGTCTGGGACTCCTTTAGCTGCTTGCCCACACGTCGTACCTCGTTGGCTACCTCGTGGGCTCGGCTGATGTCCGTGTACCCAGAAAAGCCAGCCACCACCATCTGCACCAACATATGCAGAGGCAGGCAACAGAAAAGGGTAATTTTTTTCAAAGGCTGGGGATTTGAAAGCATGGCTCACCTGTAGAGAGTCCAGGCGCTCCTGGAAGTTGTTCTGGTCAGCCTGCTGGATCTTGTTGAAGCGTTCTTCATCCTCAACATGCTGGGACGACACCATCTCCATCTGGGTCACAATCTTATGTGGCCACCCAATGGCTGTCCACCTGCACAGCAAAAGGGACAGACACTCGCACTCTCACTTTCAGCATTCACGCAAACCTATTATTTACTTCCTACACTCCTAGTTTGACCTCTCGTTCTCACAGGGAGTCAGGGTAGCCTAGTGGTTAGAGCGTTGGACTAGTAACTGGAAGGTTGCAAGTTCAAACCTCTGAGCTGACAAGGTACAAATCTGTCGTTCTGCCCCTAAACAGGCAGTTAACCCACTGTTCCTAGGCCGTCATTGAAAATAAGAATTTGTTCTTAACTGACATGCCTAGTTAAATAAAGGTACAATTTAAAAAACTCCAATACAAAATCAGTACGTCAATCTTTCAAAGTGTTGTAACAGTCAGCCTTACTTTCCATTGAAGTCCTCATTTGACAGGGTGTAGAAGAACTCATCGATCAACTCGTAGTCTGACATGGCTTTGGATAGGAGCTCCTGAGGAAAGTGACACACAAAATGAGAACTCTCTAATCAAGAGGATGATCTTTACAGTACCAAAAATTATGTATTCTATTCTCTGCAAGTTTGTATCATTTATTCTCTGTACCTCATGGGCCTTGAGCTGATCTGAGATCTGCTTCATCCATTCACGTTGGTCGGTCAGCTCCTCAATGCTGTTCGGCTTCTCATGCAGCTTCCTGCTGACAGCCTTACACTCTTCACATGCCTGGAAACAAACAAAACACACAGTACAGACTGGTATGAATACTAACAAACATATCTGCACTTAACGTCACATGCAATGCCTACTAAACAACATTGACACAACATGTACATCCTCAAGTATGATATTCCTGTACTTTGCTACACAAATCTATTGAAAAGTCTTGAGACTTACGTCCTCCACTTGCTTGCGGAGCTTGAGGGCAAGCCGGTCGAGCACGGCGTTAGCCAGGGCTCTGCGTTTCTTGGACAGGCTCTGGCGGACACTCTCCACACTGACGGTAAAGGGGCCAATGACGATGGAGGATGGGAAGGAGTGGTCTAGACGCTCCTTCTCCTTTAGGTGCTGTACCACCTCCCTCTTCACCTCCTGGGGAGTCTGCTCCTCCTGGCTGTGGGCCCTGGGACACATACACACAAATACTTAGTTACAGACATAAGTGCTACAACTACAAGTTCTACTGAGACAGGTCTTACTTAAGGAAGGTCTCTATGTCTGAGTTGTGCAGCTCTAGGTATCTCTCATACTCGCGGGCGTAGGCCCGGAGTGGGATGGCAGCCTGACGCAAGGCGGCACGGACCCTCTCCCTCAGCTCTGCCACCGCAGGCTCCCACAGACCCACTGACTCCAACAGAGGAGTGCCACTGATGAACATCTTCTGCATCACAAACTGAGAGACACAGAAAGCCATCATCATATACAGCAGAAGTGTGAAACAAATACATTCTAACTTCATTACTGTAATTTAAATAAATTGTCAAAATGATGGAATGCATGGTGTCTTGTCTTGCCTTATCCAGCTGAGGCACATTGTGGGTGGAAAGGATCCCCTTATCAAACAGGGTAATGATGGAAGTCTCAAAATTCTCCAGAGGAGTGCTGTAGTGGACCCCAGTCACATCCAGAACCAGATCTACCAAGAACAGCGGGTTCTTCTTCGGCCTGTGGAGATACATAGGAGTGCATAACTAAAATGCTGACCACACCGCTCGCATTGTGTGCGCAAGCGATGCAAAATAAATGTACACATACATGTTGTTCAATCATTTAATCTAAACTGCTCGCTCTCGTCAACGAGCGTCTGCGTAGCCAGGCGGTAAAATAGAACTTGGCTAAATGTCCATGTGTTTCGACCTGTCCCCAAATTAATATAATAATAAATATCAGAGTTCGTTTTGATATTTCAACCTGCGTATCTGGAGCGTGTTTGTTGTGGATGCCCATAGCCACAATAGCTGCCATGTGAACCAAACAAACAGACTTTCTAGTTTAGCTAACCAAACCATCAGTCCTAGCTTGCTACTATGGAAATCAAATTCAACAATGACAATGTTTTCAATTCGAATATTAGTTTCAAAAGCAGCTCAAACAAAACATGTAAGAATGAACTATAGCCATTGAATTCTACCGTGCTGATATAACGTGCGTTATAGTTAAATAACGCACACTCTAGAATGCCCTTCAAGCCAATCAGAAACAAGTGTTCAATGCCATGGTAAAATTTACCAATAAGGCACAAGGGGTGTGGTATATGGCCAATATACCACGGCTAAGAGTTGTTCTTAGTCACGACGCATCGTGGAGTGCCTGGACACAGCACTTAGCCATAGTATATTGGCCATATTCCACAAACCCCCAAGGTGCCTTATTGCTATTATAAACTGGTTACCAACGTAATTAGAGCAGTAAAAATAAATGTGTTGTCATACCCGTGGTATACGGTCTGATATACCACGGCTGTCAGCCAATCTACATTCAGGGCTCAAACCACCCAGGTAACAATTTAAAATAATCTTATTTTATATATTTTACCAAAGCCAAAGCTAATTACAGACACCTGTGATAATCTGTAGTACACAGAGGTGAAAGAAATGCACACCTATTTAGGCGAGGTGCTGGCTAGCAGAGTGGAACACACCTGTGTCTGTCTTTTGACACTATACAGTGGGGCAAAAAAGTATTTAGTCAGCCACCAATTGTGCAAGTTCTCCCACTTAAAAAGATGAGAGAGAGGCCTGTAATTTTCATCATAGGTACACTTCAACTATGACAGACAAAATGAGAAAAAAAATCCAGAAAAATCACATTGTAGGATGTTTAATGAATTTATTTGCAAATTATGGTGGAAAATAAGTATTTGGTCACCTACAAACAAGCAAGATTTCTGGCTCTCACAGACCTGTAACTTCTTCTTTAAGAGGCTCCTCTGTCCTCCACTCGTTACCTGTATTAATGGCACCTGTTTGAACTTGTTATCAGTATAAAAGACACCTGTCCACAACCTCAAACAGTCACACTCCAAACTCCACTATGGCCAAGACCAAAGAGCTGTCAAAGGACACCAGAAACAAAATTGTAGACCTGCACCAGGCTGGGAATACTGAATCTACAATAGGTAAGCAGCTTGGTTTGAAGAAATCAACTGTGGGAGCAATTATTAAGAAATGGAAGACATTCAAGACCACTGATAATCTCCCTCGATCTGGGGCTCCACGCAAAATCTCGCCCCGTGGGGTCAAAATGATCACAAGAACGGTGAGCAAAAATCCCAGAACCACATGGGGACCTAGTGAATGACCTACAGAGAGCTGGGACCAAAGTAACAAAGCCTACCATCGGTAACACACTACGCCGCCAGGGACTCAAATCCTGCAGTGCCAGACGTGTCCCCCTGCTTAAGCCAGTACATGTCCAGGCCCGTCTGAAGTTTGCTAGAGAGCATTTGGATGATCCAGAAGAAGATTGGGAGAATGTCATATGGTCAGATGAAACCAAAATATAACTTTTTGGTAAAAACTCAACTCGTCGTGTTTGGAGGACAAAGAATGCTGAGTTGCATCCAAAGAACACCATACCTACTGTGAAGCATGGGGGTGGAAACATCATGCTTTGGGGCTGTTTTTCTGCAAAGGGACCAGGACGACTGATCCGTGTAAAGGAAAGAATGAATGGGGCCATGTATCATGCGATTTTGAGTGAAAACCTCCTTCCATCAGCAAGGGCATTGAAGATGAAACGTGGCTGGGTCTTTCAGAATGACAATGATCCCAAACACATCGCCCGGGCAACGAAGGAGTGGCTTCGTAAGAAGCATTTCAAGGTCCTGGAGTGGCCTAGCCAGTCTCCAGATCTCAACCCCATAGACATTCTTTGGAGGGAGTTGAAAGTCTGTGTTGCCCAGCCCCAAAACATCACTGCTCTAGAGGAGATCTGCACGGAGGAATGGGCCAAAATACCAGCAACAGTGTGTGAAAAACCTTGTGAAGACTTACAGAAAACATTTGACCTCTGTCATTGCCAACAAAGGGTATATAGCAAAGTATTGAGATAAACTTTTGTTATTGACAAAATACTTATTTTCCACCATAATTTGCAAATAAATTCATTAAAAATCCTACAATGTGATTTTCTGGATTTTTTTTCTCATTTTGTCTGTCATAGTTGAAGTGTACCTATGATGAAAATTACAGGCCTCTCTCATATTTTTAAGTGGGAGAACTTGCACAATTGGTGGTATAAACGAGTCACCCAACAATATTTGTCATTATACCCTGATGAAGACAGCTTGTCTCTCAAAACGTTGGACATAAAATATTTTTGCATCTGAGCTCCTAGAGTGTGCGGCTCTCCTTTATTTTTTAAATCTGAAGTAGCCAAAAAGGCCACAAGATATCATGTGATAAAAACTAAACTCAGCAAAAAAAAGAAACGTCCCCCTTCAGGACCCTGTCTTTCAAAGATCATTCGTAAAAATCCAAATAACTTCACAGATCTTCATTGCAAAGGGTTTAAATACTGTTTCCCACGCTCCCAACAATTCATGAACATGCACCTGTGGGACGGTCGTTAAGACACTAACAGCTTACAGACGGTAAGCAATTAAGGTCACAGTTATGAAAACTTAGGACACTAAAGAGGCCTTTCTACTGACACTGAAAAACACAAAAAGAAAGATACCCAGGGTCCCTGCTCATCTGCGTGAACGTGACTTAGGCATGCTGCAAGGAGGCATGAGGAATGCAGATGTGGCCAGAACAATAAATTGCAATGTTCGTACTGTGAGACGTCTAAGACAGCGCTACAGGGAGACAGGACGGACAGCTGATCATCCTTGCAGTGGCAGACCACGTGTAACACCTGCACAGGACCGGTACATCTGAACATCACACCTGCGGGACAGGTACAGGATGGCAACAACAACTGCCCGAGTTACACCAGGGGAACCAGGAATCCCTCCATCAGTGCTCAGACTGTCCTCAATAGGCTGAGAGAGGCTGGACTAAGGGCTTGTAGGCCTGTTGTAAGGCAGATCCTCACCAGACATCAACAACGTCGCCTATGGGCACAAACCCACCGTCGCAGGACCAGACAGGACTGTCAAAAAGTGCTCTTAATTGACGAGTCGCGGTTTTGTTTCACCAGAGGTGATGGTCAGATTCATATTTATCGTCGAAGGAATGAGTGTTGCACCGAGGCCTGTACTCTGGAGTGGGATCGATTTGGAGGTGGAGGGTCATGGTCTGGGGCAGTGTGTCACAGCATCATCAGAATGACCTTGTTGTCATTGCAGGCAATCTCAACGCTGTGCGTTACAGGGAAGACATCCTCCTACTTCATGTGGTACCCTTCCTGCGGGCTCATCCTGATATGACTCTCCAGCATGACAATGCGACCAGCCATACTGCTCGTTCTGTGCTTGATTTCCTGCAAGACAGGAATGTCAGTGTTCTGCCATGGCCAGCGAAGAGCCCAGATCTCAATCCCATTGAGCACGTCTGGGACCTGATGGATCGGAGGGTGAGGGCTAGGGCCATTCCCCCCAGAAATGTCCGGGAACTTTTTTTTAAACATTTATTTATTTTTATTTCACTTTTATTTAACCAGGTAGGCAAGTTGATAACAAGTTCTCATTTACAACTGCGACCTAGTCAAGATGAGGCAAAACAGTGCGACACAAACAACACAGAGTTACACATGGAATAAACAAACATACAGTCAATAACACAATAGAAAAGTCTATATACAGTGTGTGTAAATGTTGTAAGATTAGGGCGGTAAGGCAATAAATAGGCCACAGTGCGAAATAATTACATTTTAGCAATTAAACACTGGAGTGATAGATGTGCAAAAGATGAATGTGCAAGTGGAATACTGCGGTGGAAAGGAGCAGAAAATAAATAATAATATGGGGATGAGGTAATTGGGTGGGCTATTTACAGATGGGCTATGTACAGGTGCAATGATCGGTAAGCTTCTCTGACAGCTGATGCTTAAAGCTAGTGAGGGAGATATAAGACTCCAGATTCAGTGATTTTTGCAATTCGTTCCAGTCATTGGCAGCAGAGAACTGGAAGGAAAGGCGGCCAAAAAAGGAGTTGGCTTTGGGGATGACCAGTGAGATATACCTGCTGAAGCGCGTGCTACGAGGGTGTTTGGCAGCATGAGTGAAGGAGGCTTTGTTGCGAAATAGGAAGCATATTCTAGATTGAATTTTTGGATTGGAGATGCTTAATGTGAGTCTGGAAGGAGAGTTTACAGTCTAACCAGACATCTAGGTATTTGTCCACATATTCTAAGTCAGAACTGTCCAGAGTAGTGATGCTAGAAGTGCGGGCGGGTGCGGGCAGCGATCGGTTGAAGAGCATGCATTTATTTTTACTTGCATGTAAGAGCAGTTGGAGGCCACGGAAGGAGTGTTGTATGGCATTGAAGCTCGCCTGGAGGTTTGTTAACACAGTGTCCAAAGAAGGGACAGAAGTATACAGAATGGTGTCGTCTGCGTAGATGTGGATCAGAGAAACACCAGCAGCAAGAGCGACATCATTGGTGTATACAGAGAAAGGAGTCGGCCCGAGAACTGAACCCTGTGGCACCCCCATAGAGACTGCCAGAGGTCCCCACAACAGGCCCTCCGATTTGACACACTGAACTGAGAAGTAGTTGCTGAACCAGGCGAGGCAGTCATTTGAGAAACCAAGGCTGTTGAGTCTGCCAATAAGAATGCGGTGATTGACAGAGTCGAAAGCCTTGGCAAGGTCGATGAAGACGGCTGCACAGTATTGTCTCTTATCGATGGCGGTTATGATATCGTTTAGGACCTTGAGCGTGGCTGAGGTACACCCATGACCAGCTCTGAAACCAGATTGCATAGGGGAGTAGGTACGGTGGGATTCAAAATGGTCGGTGATCTGTTTGTTAACTTGGCTCTCGAATACTTCAGAAGGCAGGGTAGGATAGATATAGGTCTGTAACAGTTTGGGTCTAGAGTGTCTCCCCTTTGAAGAGGGGGATGACCACGGCAGCTTTCCAATCTTTAGGGATCTCAGACGATACGAAAGAGAGGTTGAACAGGCTAGTAATAGGGGTTGCAACAATTGCGGTGGATCATTTTAGATGAGGTGCCTTGGTGGAAGAGTGGGGTGACATCTCACAGCAAGAACTGGCAAATCTGGTGCAGTCCATGAGGAGGAGATGCACTGCAGTACTTAATGCAGCTACTGACTGTTACTTTTGATTTTGACCCCCCCTTTGTTTAGGGACACATTATTCCATTTCTGTTAGTCACATATCTGTGGAACTTGTTCAGTTTATGTCTCAGTTGATGAATCATGTTATGTTCATACAAATATTTACACATGTTAAGTTTGCTGAAAATAAACGCAGTTGACAGTGAAAGGACGTTTCTTTTTTTGCTGAATTTATTTAAAAAATTGAAAGTTACCCGAATCTGGTAGTTTACTTGTAAACTTCTAAAGTTACCAGTAATATCCCCTCACTTCGCAACCCTATGAGGGAGACAAAGAAAGAGAATAGAGAGTAGTTAGAAAGAAAGAGAGAGCAATAGAGACAGAGTGGTGATATGATCTCACTTGTAGGGGCTGTTGATGAGGTTGGAGCCCCAGATCAGGTCCTGTGGGCAGTGGAGAACACTGTGGCAGGCATCCAGCAGCAGCTGAGCCAGGCTGACCAGGGAGTCCTGCACCAGGAAGCGCAGTGAGTCCTGCAGGCTGTAGCGCACCAGGGCCATGAGGCTGCACAGCTTGGACATCCTGTATACCTCCCAGCGGGACTCCGTCAGACTAAACCAGCCAGGGCCCACATCTCTCAGGCTGGTGTGGATGCCCTTGCACAGGGTGGTCACCCATGAGTCCCGCAGGAACAGCTGCACCTAAGGGGCCACGAGGGACCAGGGATGGGTTAGCTTTTGCTGCTTTAACTGTCACAACAATTAGAATTCTTCAAAGATATTCTTCAGAGAGCAGGACTGATGCCAGCAGAGTATAATAATGTTTCTAGGACTGTGTGTTACAATACCTGTGCATGTGTCTGAGACTGGGTGAGCTCAAACTCTTCTAGACGCAACGACTTGGTGAAGGTGATATGGAACAGACTCATAGCAGCCACCCTGTTGCACTCGCCCCGCACATTGGACAAGGCAGAGATCACCTCCGGCTTGGTGAGCAGGGAGTTGAAGGCAAACGCAGCACGGTTCTTCTCAAAGGGGTATGTAGGGACAGACACAAAGCCTGTGGACATGTCAGGTGTACAATGTTTAAGAGATGTCATTACAGGTGTCATCGACTGCTCATCTCGTAAACCCATTTCTGTCAGGGTTCATAAAGAGACCCTGGCCCCCTGAACCCAATCTTATGTCTTACTAGTAGAGGGATTGGCTTTTTTTTACCCCCTTTTCCTCCCCAATTTTGCTTCTTAACACTTAACGTGGAAGCCAGCTGCACCAATGTGTTGGAGGAAACACCGTTTAACTGACGACCGAGGTCAGTCTACAGGCACCCGGCCCATCACAAGTAGTTGCTAGAGCGCGATGAGCCAAGTAAAGCCCCCCCCTGGCCAAACCCTCCCCTAACCATGACGATGCTGGGCCAATTGTGCGCCGCCCAATGGGACTCCTGTTCACAGCCGGTTGTGACACAGCCTGGGATCGAATCGGGGTCTGTAGTGACGCCTCAAGCAGTGCGATGCAGTGCCTTAGACCGCTGTGCCACTCGGGAGGCCGGGGATGGTCACTTTAAATGTTTCACTATTCCAATAATATCATGATTTCTTTTTAGATCCCCCCCTGCCTGCAGTTCTACGGTAGTTATTGGAAACAGTGGGTTGAGCCAGTGGGTTGAGCCACCCAAAAGGTACCGATTGGATGATTCCATCCGTAACATTTGTGAGCTTACGGAACGTTCTTCAAAGATTTTCTTCAGAGAGCAGGACTGATGCCAGCAGAGTACATCAGAGCTGCAGCTCGCCTAGCAGTTAAGAGCATTAGCCAACTAGGTGAAAAATCTGCTAAATGACTAAAATGTTAAATGTACATCAGGTCTTGTGGAACCTCCTGTGTGCGCATGTAATTGCTATTTGAAGAGGAGAAAATAGCATATCGTTGTCAGGGCTGACTGGAGTGCTAAATGCAAAAGTTTGTTGTTTAATTAAATAAAGGAAATTCAAATGTCATGCTATATCCCTGTATTTATCAATGTCACAAATATAATTGAATTTAGACAAAGCTTTTTCATTGTTATAATCCCACATGAAAAAATACCATAGTATTCTCTGTAATGTTTTTGCGGACTTTACTGTAGTATTCACTGCAGTATTGCAGACATGGCTTTAGTATACTGTAGTATTTACCATTTACTATTGTATAAATACTGGGGGGAAAAAAATGTAGTATATACTACAGTAATTACTTTAGTGTTTTTGCGGACTGTAGTATACTGTAGTATTTACTGTAGTGTTTTTGCAGACTGTAGTATACTGTAGTATTTACTGTAGTGTTTTGGCGGACTGTAGTATTTACTGTAGTATTTTTGCAGACCTTACTGTAGTATTTACTATAGTGGTTTTGTTTAATTATCTTTGACATAGCAGTGGGGGCTTCCTTGAAGAGACCTATTGGACAAAATACTCAAAGAGCACATTTTCCATAACCTATACGTAAGTAGGACTGAGGAGTGAATGGATAGTTCAGATCTTCAAATTGGGATATGGGAGAGGAGAATGGGCAGGGTATATACAAATTAAATACTGTAGTACATGCTTTAGTAATTACTGTAGTGTTTTTGCGGACTGTAGAGTTTTTGAGGTCATTACTGTAGTGTTTTTGCAGTCTGTAGTATACTGTACTATTTATTATAGTATTCTAGTATATTACAAAACGATATATCGTAAATACTACACGATCGAGGGATACAACAGTGTGTAGAATATACTATATACTAGTTTACTACATAATTATATAGTAAGTACTGTACTATTCTATAGTAAACTGTAGTATAACACTCACACAAGTAATCAAACACTAACGTCCACTCCGTTTGGATATTCGAATAAACATGCCCTTCCTCCAGTGAACTCACCATTCTGGGGCACACGTTCTGGCTCTCTCTGGGGCAGGGTGATGTGGGAGAAATCCTCAGGGTTGGTGAGCACTACCCTGTCAAAGCTGATCCGGTTCATGGTGCGGTCATACTCTAGATTGATCTCCTTCTCCAGACGTACAATACACTCCTGCAGCCTGCCACCACAACACAACATTACACAGGGTAATGCTCCACTTACTGTACAGTATTATGCACAATTCAGTCTCCTGACATTCATATCCCGCTCTTATTCAATAAACACAGCCTGATGGTCAGTCTGCTTTAGAAAAAGATAGCCTTTCATTCATGGTAGAGACTGTTTAGCTAACTGTAAAATATGAGTATTAGATTAGAAAATGAGGGATGTCTCTCACAGTTTGAGTCGAAGGCCAGGTGTAGAGAGGGCATGCTCTTTGACACGGGCAAGACTTTGTGCATTGAGAGACGAGGTGCCACTCCACACTGGCATACAGTCTACAGACAGGTGGTAGAGCAGCAGGGCCTCTGTGTTCTCTCTGCAGCGCTGGGCAAACTGCACCCGCTGGGAAAACAGACGAGGGTCCTCTGCACTGAACAGCAGCCTGATCCTGGAAATCCAGTACTGAGTGGCTGACAGCAGAAACATACCTACTAAAGTCAAGGAGATGGGACAGAGAATGAGACTTTGTGTATGCTGTATACAGGTCAAGAAAATACTGCATTGATACACTAGAAGTGGTAATAAACTATTACTTGTTCTCTGTCCTTCATTTAGGACTGGTTTTCCATTGGCATCCCTCACTCTGCCATTCTTGTCGGCCTTCTGGACCAGATAAAGCCCTTTCTCCTGGCTGTAGTCAAGAACCCCAACAAACTGCCAGCTGTACTCCAGGTTGGGGCTTTTGGGGTCCTCTACAGAACCAGAGAAGAAAAGAGAGAGGAAACTGTCTACCTATTTTCTGTTCTCATTATGAAGAATGATGATATGGTACACTGTTCACTACAACAGACAGAACCTGTAGGTTACAATCATTTCTATTTGAGACATCCCTATTTAAACAGCTAATTCAAATTAAGAGCTATTATGAAAACACCAACCTGGTGGTATATTGTCAGTGGTGGGCAGCAGAGCTTTGGCAGGTATGGGTTTGTGATCAGTTGATCCGTTTTCATAGCCCAGGGCAAGCCAGTCTTGAGGAGTGCGACAGTCAAACTCCTCATTGTCAAACACCTAGGGGAGAAGTGAGTGAGTCAAACAAGGACCACAATGTGATAGTGTTTTATTAATGAAAAATGTATGTTTTATCTATAAAGATGTTTGAGGAGCTCACCTCCAGAGGTAGGTAGTTTGAGACAGGTGGGAGTGGATTCTCTGGTGTGGTCACATGTTCTTCAATGCTATGGTGTCGAGGCATCAGGAGGTTGGAGTCTATGCCTTGCTCTGTCAGGAGCTGGGCAATATCCAGCTTCAGGTACTCCCGTCTGCGCCTGAGAAGAGACACAACACATGTCAGAGCATTCACTTCCCCATTCTGTGTGTGTGTGTATTTAGCTGTGACCCTCACAGATGCACACACCTCTCTATCTCTATCTTGCGGGGGTGCTGTCCAGGCAGGCTGTGGTAGGGCAGCTGGACTTTGGCTGTGTAACCTCCAGTGGAGAAGTCCGTGTGCTGCTGGTGCTGGGTGGTGGGTCCATGCTTGTCCCTCTCAACCAGACTGTGCAGGTCAGATGGAGTCCGGAATGTGGTTACTGAGGAACAGAATACATATGGGCCCAAATAAATCAATTGTTATTTACAGAATATACCAATACATATTTACACATACACAAATGTAAAGTAGCTGATGTATTTTAGTGTGATTAGTGTATTTTAGTGTCATCCAACAGGCCCTGGGTAAAAGTTTCACCTTTAGGAGTATTGGACTCATAGCCCGCTTGACACAGTAAGCTCTGTTGGGTTTCTGGCCCATCTGTACAGGACTGATACATGAATAGGCAGTTAGTGTAAGCTCATAACTTCATAAAATATTTCTTAGAGCAAACATATCACAGGGTAGTGTTTTTAGCTGCCCTCTGACTACAGTTGAATGTGTAGGCTAATTATTACCTGTAGGTGGGGTTTTGCTGCTGTAGTGATGAGCTCGGAGTAGTACCCTTTCTGCTCAATCACAGGGTACTTTCTGACAGGGGGAAGTTTGCTCCTTTGACTTTGCAGTGGGGGTAACTTCTGTTCTGCAGGTTTGCTAGGGGTGTGTGACACAAATACACCAACCCCATGGGGATGGTTTTGGGGCACCTGCTTTGATTCCATCTTCAGACACACATCTGTAGATGTCTGCCTCAAGAAATAAGCGTTAGTAAGCATTCCAGCACGCGCTTCGTTGTAGCTACCAGTATTTATTATTTTCAATGCGCAACTCATTCTTTTATCATGAGACAGACCTGGACAATCACAAATGCCTAATTTGCTATTACATAACTAGCTAGAGAACTTAGACATTATGCTAATTTAGGACAAAAGCACTTGAAATGAATGCATTTCATGGACTAGCATTTAAATTGACGTTAGCTGATGACCTTGCTGGCTGGCTAGCTAGCTAACGTTAGTTAGAAAACACAGAACGTAGGCTACATGATGGAGTAAATAATATCGTTAGAAACTTTATAACAGGCTGTATATATTAAAGAACATTAAACCTTAAATAGCCCTCGGAGATGCTATGAGTTTTAATAGACAAAACTTGCCACTTGTTAACTTCAAATTCACCTTCAACTTCCTTCACTCTGTGCTGAAATCTCGGTTTCCAAGCGCGCCTAGTTGAGGACGCGGCAACGGTTGTCAGGGAGGTCTATTAAACAGCGGGCGTTTGACTTCTTCTAATGTCTCTTAAAGGGAAAGTAATCCAAAAGTAACAAAGTAATTAGTAGGTCTACTACAGGGCTCTAGAGTCTAGACAGACCACACTATGTTAGCATTGGCTGTTTAGGGTTAATAAATATATGTATATATAAAGTTTAGCAAATGAAGTGGAAAAGGCTAATTAAGCGACTATCATTATATTATAATATTTGGTGGGCAGTGTTATCTGTTCTGTAGCAAATCAATATCAAAATCGAATACATTTTTCCCAAACTGCAATAAAATACGTTCCAATCTGGGTGTTGGGCAACTAAAACTTTTAATTCGAAGGTAGGTCTCTCTTCTTAATGTGTTAACTCCTAAAAGCTCAAATCGATGATGCTGATAATGAAGGTAATGATAATGATAGTAATGAAAATTATGATAATGATGATTAGCTAGAACATTGGAATAGACATGTTCATGTACTCAAATGAGCAATTGGGGCAGCAGGGTAGCCTAGTGGTTAGACCGTTGGACTAGTAACCAAAAAGTTGCAAGTTCAAATCCCCCAGCTGACTGTTCCTAGGCCGTCATTGAAAATAATAATTTGTTCTTAACTGACTTGCCTAGTTAAATAAAGGTCAAATGAATGAATAAATAAATTCCTTCCTGTCCCACCCTGAATGTGTCTGGTGGGGTAGAAACCCTTCTGACCTGTACGATCCCCACACCACCACGTCACAAACGCTCCATATCCTGCTCTGTTTCTCATGGCAGATCACAGACACCACCCACCTTGGTCTACACCCACCACAGCAGCCTTGGATTGTGTAAAAGAGCACAAATTACTTGTTCCATGTGTCTGAAATTTCACATGTCACTTATAAACAACACTGTAGACTAGGACAGTCAGGATGAGATGGGGTAGAGGGGTGGGGTTCTGTATAAAAAGTGAGGGCCACTGACTTGCCGTGACCATGGGGATCCACATCACCTCTAATGAACTGGACAGGACAGGGAGCAGTGAGATGATTAGGAGCCTTTTCCCAAGAAAGACAATTGTGTGTAGGGAGGGAACATATGGGGCTGGTTATATTATCCTTATTTTCTCATAACTTAGGTTCAAACATCATCACTTTCATAGAACTTAAGGACCCTATTCCTATCGTTCTTCTCTTTCTCTTCCCTCTACATCCCCTGGATTCATCCCAGTTACAGTGATGATCACCATACTTTAACTTTGACTGCACAGACCCTTCTACAACGTGTCTGTATCTCCAAGTGATGACCTCACCCTTTGGGGGAGCCCAGTCCCTTTGATGATCTCAATGAGGGAATAGCATACATCTGATGACATTATCAGAGCCCTCAGCTGTTTGATGCTGACAACCTTTCCTGGCCTGGTTGGCTTATGAATCGTTAGCTGATGTCTGATCATGTTGAGGAGATCAGTGAGAAGAATTACCCAGAGGAATCCAAAGAAAACCATATTAGCCCCAGTCTCTGATGGGGTGGTGGTCCTCAAACATGTCTGCCTGCCAGGGATGGTGGGTGGCTCTGTGGTCAAAGCTGCAGCTAGAATCCACCACTGTACTGCACTTTGTTGGGCCGAGAGGTGTGGTTAGCAGCACTCGGTGTGTAGAGCTGATTAAAATCAAACAAGCTTGTCATAGCTTTGATCTACCCAGCAGCCCCTCTCCCAGTCCCTCTCCTCTCTCCTTCCAGTCCAGCACTACGGCAGCCATCCTCATACTAACCAGCTGGAATACCATCAACCACGAAACAACAGCATTAGCCCCAACACGCCCACCCACTTCTCTCATCTCTTTCTCTTGCCTCTCACCCAGGATCTCGTCTTGGCTTCCACCCACCCTGCTTTATTCCCCCTCTCTTTTCCTCCCTCTCTCCTTCTTTTACAGCACTGGGCTGTAGTGGGGGTCATGCCTGCATGAATGTGACTCCCATTTTACAGTAATGAGAGCAGCATGTGCTGCTGCTAACTTTAGCTCCTCCTTAAGACCAGATGTTGGCTGGTATGATCAAACACTGCCGACTCCCCCCTCAGAAGTGTCATATTGTTGGGGGAACCATAAGAACTATGTGGCCACCGTCACACACACACACACCTTAATTTCCTTATAAAACCTACAGTGGGGCAAAAAAAGTATTTAGTCAGCCACCAATTGTGCAAGTTCTCCCACTTAAAAAGATGAGAGAGACCTGTAATTTTCATCATAGGTACACTTCAACTATGACAGACACAATGAGAGAAAAAAATCCAGACAATCACGTCGTAGGATTTTTAATGAATTTATTTGCAAATTATGGTGGAAAATAAGTATTTGGTCACCTACAAACAAGCAAGATTTCTGGCTCTCACAGACCTGTAACTTCTTCTTTAAGAGGCTCCTCTGTCCTCCACTCGTTACCTGTATTAATGGCACCTGTTTGAACTTGTTATCAGTATAAAAGACACCTGTCCACAACCTCAAACAGTCACACTCCAAACTCCACTATGGCCAAGACCAAAGGACACCAGAAACAAAATTGTAGACCTGCACCAGGCTGGGAAGACTGAATCTGCAATAGGTAAGCAGCTTGGTTTGAAGAAATCAACTGTGGGAGCAATTATTAGGAAATGGAAGACATACAAGACCACTGATAATCTCCCTCGATCTGGGGCTCCACGTAAGATCTCACCCCGTGGGTGCAAAATGACCACAAGAACGGTGAGCAAAAATTCCAGAACCACACGGGGGGGTAATCAGTAACACACTACGCCGCCAGGGACTCAAATCCTGCAGTGCCAGACGTGTCCCCCTGCTTAAGCCAGTACATGTCCAGGCCCGTCTGAAGTTTGCTAGAGAGCATTTGGATGATCCAGAAGAAGATTGGGAGAATGTCACATAGAGGACAAAGAATGCTGAGTTGCATCCAAAGAACAACAGTGTGTGAAAACCTTGTGAAGACTTACAGAAAACATTTGACCCCTGTCATTGCCAACAAATGGTATATAGCAAAGTATTGAGATAAACTTTTGTTATTGACCAAATACTTATTTTCCACCATAATTTGCAAATAAATTCATAAAAAATCCTACAACGTGATTTTCTGGATTTTTTTTCTCATTTTGTCTGTCATAGTTTAAGTGTAACTATGATGAAAATTACAGGCCTCTCTCATCTTTTTAAGTGGGAGAACTTGCACAATTGGTGGCTGACTAAATACTTTTTTGCCCCACTGTACATGCCAACTAATCTATTGACACACCCTTGTGCGCATAGATGCACATTATACTAGCATGCATGTGTGGTTAGCAGAATTTAAACAAATTGAGGCATAGCTTAGCGCAGTATCACGGGCCCCCCCCGCAAGGTCCGATTTAGACCCACCTCCCCAAAAATGAAAAATGTGTTGTTTTATTGCTAATCTCATTCTACACTATTTACCATTTTGCCATGTCAACATGAGGACGCCTAGGCAGAGAACTCCTGTACAGTACATTTCGTAAATATTAATTTTTATTATAATGTTTTTTTTTGGGGGGGGGATAGCTAAGTGAGCATAGACTTAGTCTGGGTTCCATCTATTTGTTTGGGTTGGCGCTCCCCCTTGGGTTGTGCCGTGGAGGAGATCTTCGTGGGCTATGCTCGGCCTTGTCTCAGGATGGTAAGTTGGTGGTTGGAGATATCCCTCTAGTGGTGTGGGGGCTGTGCTTTGGCAAAGTGGGTGGGGTTATGTCCTGCCTGTTTGGTCCTGTCCGGGGGTATCGACGGATGGGGCCACAGTGTCTCCCGACTTCTCCTTTCTCAGCCTCCAGTATTTATGCTGCAATAGTTTGTGTTGGGGGCTAGTTTGTGTCTGTTATATCTGGAGTATTTCTCCTGTCTTATCTGGTGTCCTGTGTGAATTTAAGTATGCTCTCTCTAATTCTCTCTCTTTTTCTTTCTTTCTTTCTTTCTTTCTTTCTTTCTTTCTTTCTTTCTTTCTTTCTTTCTTTCTCAGAGGACCTGAGCCCTAGGACCATGTCTCCTTGCTGTCCCCAGTCCACCGTGCTGCTGCTCCAGTTTCAACTGTTCTGCCTGCGGCTATGGAACGCTGACCTATGAAAAGCCAACTGACATTTACTCCTGTTGCTCCCTCTACAACCACTGTGATTATTTTTATTTGACCCTGCTGGTCATCTATGAACATTTGAACATCTTGGCCATGTTCTGTTATAATCTCCACCCGGCACAGCCAGAAGAGGACTGGCCACCCCACATAGCCTGGTTACTCTCTAGGTTTCTTCTTAGGTTCTGGCCTTTCTAGGGAGTTTTTCCTAGCCACCGTGCTTCTACACCTGCATTGCTTGCTGTTTGGGGTTTTAGGCTGGGTTTCTTTACATCACTTTGTGACATCAGCTGATGTAAGAAGGCCTTTATAAATACATTTGATTGATTGATTGATTGATTGTTTCCTACCCGTGAATCTGATGGCGAATCAGAAAACAAGATGAGACACGTTCACCCTTTTTCTAGCTCCTAGCCAACTTTGTCGTATTTTTGGTTGTTGGAATTTCTTACATTAGTTGCTCAGAACATTTCTTGTATTATTACCTACATGTGCAAACTGGTAAGCGCATATCCTGGGGCCGCATTTATTGTAGCTGAGGATTTAAAGGAAATCTGAGGAAAAAGCTAATGAAATTCTATCAACACATCTCCTTTGCTACATGTGCAAAATGGACCCTGGATCATTGCTACTCTCCCTTCCGGGACGAGTACAAGCCCTCCCCTGCCCTCCCTTCGACAAATCAGATTCAGCATCCTTTCTGCTCCTTCCCACCTATAAGTAGGAACTTAAACAGGAAGCTCCTGTGGTAAAGACTGTTCAACATTGGTCTGACCAATCAGCCAAGATTGCTTTGATCACACAGACTGGGAAATGATCCGACGTATAGATGTATACACTGACTCGGTGACTGGGTTCATCAGGAAGTGCAGAGTTGATATGGTTCCCACTGTGAAGATTAGAACTTATCCAAACCAAAAACCATGGATAGATGGCAACATTCACACAAAACTGAAGGTATGGACCACCGCATTTAACCATGGCAAGGTGACTGGGAACATGGACGTGTATAAATAGATCAGCTATGACCTCCGTAAGGCAATCAAAAAGGCAATCAAAGAGGCAAAACGACAGTACATCGACTACAGCTCGGCATTCAACACCATAGTACCCTCCAAGCTCGTCATCAAGCTCGAGACCCTGGGTCTCGACCCCGCACTGTGCAACTGGGTACTGGACTTCCTGACGGGCCGCCCCCAGGTGGTGAGGGTAGGCAACAACATCTCCTCCCCGCTGATCCTCAACACTGGGGCTCCACAAGGGTGCGTTCTGAGTCCTCTCCTGTACTCCCTGTTCACCCACGACTGCGTGGCCACGCACGCCTCCAACTCAATCATCAAGTTTGCGGACGACACAACAGTGGTAGGCTTGATTACCAACAACGACGAGACGGCCTACAGGGAGGAGGTGAGGGCCCTCGGAGTGTGGTGTCAGGAAAATAACCTCACACTCAACGTCAACAAAACTAAGGAGATGATTGTGGACTTCAGGAAACAGCAGAGGGAACACCCCCTATCCACATCGATGGAACAGTAGTGGAGAGGGTAGCAAGTTTTAAGTTCCTCGGCATACACATCACAGACAAACTGAATTGGTCCACTCACACAGACAGCATCGTGAAGAAGGCGCAGCAGCGCCTCTTCAACCTCAGGAGGCTGAAGAAATTCGGCTTGTCACCAAAAGCACTCACAAACTTCTACAGATGCACAATCGAGAGCATCCTGGCGGGCTGTATACGCCTGGTACGGGAACTGCTCCGCCCTCAACCGTAAGGCTCTCCAGAGGGTAGTGAGGTCTGCACAACGCATCACCGGGGGCAAACTACCTGCCCTCCAGGACACCTACACCACCCGATGTTACAGGAAGGCCATAAAGATCATCAAGGACATCAACCACCCGAGCCACTGCCTGTTCACCCCGCTATCATCCAGAAGGCGAGGTCAGTACAGGTGCATCAAAGCTGGGACCGAGAGACTGAAAAACAGCTTCTATCTCAAGGCCATCAGACTGTTAAACAGCCACCACTAACATTGAGTGGCTGCTGCCAACACACTGACACTGACACTGACTCAACTCCAGCCACTTTAATAATGGGAATTGATGGGAAATGATGTAAATATATCACTAGCCACTTTAAACAATGCTACCTTATATAATGTTACTTACCCTACATTATTAATCTCATATGCATACGTATATACTGTACTCAATATCATCGACTGCATCCTTATGTAATACATGTATCACTAGCCACTTTAACTATGCCACTTTGTTTACATACTCATCTCATATGTATATACTGTACTCGATATCAGCTACTGTGTCTTGCCTATGCTGCTCTGTACCATCACTCATTCATATATCCTTATGTACATATTCTTTATCCCCTTACACTGTGTATAAGACAGTAGTTTTGGAATTGTTAGTTAGATTACTTGTTGGTTATTACTGCATTGTCGGAACTAGAAGCACAAGCATTTCGCTACACTCGCATTAACATCTGCTAACCATGTGTATGTGACAAATAAAATTTGATTTGATTTAAAAAGTGGAGTCGCAACTCAATGGTTCAGACAAGCGACATATGGGTCAGGGACTCCAGACATTCACAGATTATTAAGGGAAAGACAGCCACGTTGGGGACACCGACGTCTCGTTCCCGGACGAGCTAAACACTTTCTTTTCCCACTTAGAGGAAAACAACATTGAGTCGCCATTGCGGCTCCACGACGCTCATGAGGACTGTGTGCTCTCGAACTCTGTGGCCAACGTGAGCGTGTTAACCCTCGCAAGGCTGCCAGACCAGAAGGCATCCCAAACCGCGTCTTCAGAGCATGTGCATACCAGCTGGCTGGAGTGTTTACGGACATATTAAATCTCTCCATATCCCAGTCTGTTGTCCCCACTTGCTTCAAGATGTCCACCATTGTTTCTGTACACAAGAAAGCAAAGGCAACTGAACTAAATGACTATCGCCCCGTAGCACTCACGTCTGTCATCATGAAGTGCTTTGAGAGGCTATATCATATCACCTCCACCTTACCAGACACCCTAGACCCACTACAATCCGCATATCACCCCAACAGATCCACGGACGATGCAATCGCCATTGAACTGCACACTGCCCCATCCCACCTGGACAAGAGAAATACTCAAGTAAGAATGCTGTTCATCGACTACAGCTCAACCTTCAACACCATAGTGCCCTACAAGCTCATTACTAAGCTTGGGGCCCTGTGTCTGAACTCCTCCCAGTGCAACTCGACCAGGACTTTCTGACGGGCTGACCCCAAGTGGTAAAGGTAAGCAACAACACCTCTGCCATTCTGATCCTCAATACGGGGGCCCCACAGGGTGCATACTCAGCCCCCTCCTGTACTCCCTGTTCACCCATGACTGCATGGCCATGCACGTCTCCAACTCAATCATCAAGTTTGCTAACGACACAACTGTGGCAGGCTTGATTACCAACAGTGATGAAACAGCCTACAGGGTGGAGGTGAGTCTCCTGGTTGAGTGGTGCAAGGAAAATAACATCTCAACAAAATGAAGGAGCTGACCGTGGACTACAGGAGACAGCATTAACATTGATCGGGTCACAGTGGAGAGGTTCAAAGCTTCAAGTTCCAGTGCATATCACTAACAACTTGAAATGGTCCCTTCACACAGATAGTGTGGTGAAGAAGGCGCAACAGCTAAGACCCTCACAAACCTCTACAGATGCACCATTGAGAGCATCCTGTTGGGCTGTGTCACCGCCTGGTATGGCAATTGCATCGTCCACAACCACCAAGGCACTCCAGGGGGTGGTGCGGTCAGCCCAACGCATCAGGGGCAGACACAATCACTCAATATATTTCAGGGGGGTTGGTTCTTTCTGTAATGAGAAGTGCTATAGAAGCTGAATTTTTATTATTATTATTATGAGGCTGAGACTCAAAACAAAAATAATGTAAGCTCATTTCCTGTAATTCCATTTCTTTTAGCATGGCTTATGACGTGTTCATATGCTATATGGGGGGCCAGACCCCCGGGGGACCCCACCCATACTTTTAAAAAAATAGTTGGGGCCCCCAAATCCCACCTTGCAGGGGCTGTGGGGATGTGTGTTACGCCAGTGGGCATGTGTTCCTCTTGTAATCTTATAACATAACATGATGTTGTTTTAAATTCAGACAAACAATCCATGCTGTTTGTATTTCCAATCAAGGGAACATTGTGGATAGTTTCTATGCATCATTTGCAC